>NC_056625.2:208211482-208521917 GCF_002870075.4 Lactuca sativa
TTCGAAAGAAGGTTGGGTCAACCGAAACTTTCTTGAATTTCGACAATTTAAGAAAGCGAGTTAACGTTTCATACCAAGCCCTCGGTGCTTGCTTCAGACCATATACAACTTTATCCAACACATAACAGTGATCATGGAATTTCTCATTCACGAACCCAGGAGGTTGTTCAAAGTACACAGTTTCTTCTAGTTTTCCATTTAAGAAAGCACATTTTACATCCATCTGGAAAAATTCGAAGTTCTTATGTGCATCATATGCTAGAAAGATTCTAACCGATTCCAACCTTGCCACCGGAGCGAAGGTCTCGTCATAATCTATTCCTTCTTCCTGACAACATCCCTTCACCACTAGTCGAGCCTTATTGCGAATGACGTTGCCCTCTTTATCCAACTTGTTCCTGAAGACTAATTTTAAACCGACCACAGAAGCATCCTTTAGAGTGGGAATCAGCCTCCAAAATCGATTACGTTCAAACTCATGGAGTTCATCTTGCATATCTTGTACCCAATCAGCATGATCAAGTGCAGCATTAACCATCTTCGGTTCGATTTTGGAGACAAACGAATTAAACATGCAGAATTCAACATAGTAGAATAGGGCAGTTTGTTTCGCTTTCCATTGAGAGCGTGTGAGAACTCGCTCATCTGATTCACAAATAATTTGTGTTTTGGGATGATCCTTAGTCCATTTTGTTAGAGGAGGGTAAATTGTGTCACACCCCGCTAAAGCAGAAACACGAGGCGTGGCAGTATAAAGGGTTTCAAAGCAAAAGTTAAAACACAACACCAACCATAGTATTAAAAATCATTACAAATTTACAATGGGTTCGAACAACTTTTAAAAGAAATTACAATGAAAATTGGAATACAACACATGCGAATGCTCCTAACAGTGAAGTGTCCCTAAGTGCCACTTACACGATGATTCCTAAAAAAGCATGTAAAACGAGCGTCAACTATAAAAATAGTTGGTGAGTACTCACAAATAAACAAACTAATATTGGTTTCATGAATCGTAATCAAAAGATTTGATATAAGTTTCCAGAGATAAAAATAAATTGCTAAAATGAGTTAATAAGTTTGTATAAACAAAGTTCGTTGTAATCATGAGAGATAAAGTATGTTGCCCAAATAAGATGCAACTTTCATATTCTTATGGAAGATAAAGTTCGTTACTCAAACGAGTAAACAAGTTTCATTGCTAAAATGAGCAATCAATTTCGTTGCTACAATGAGCAAACAATTTCATTGCTAAAACATATATATAGTGTTCAGTAATAAAAGTTCATTGTTGTAATGAGAAACAAAGTTCATTGCTATCATTAATAAACAAGTTTATTGCTATAATGAGTAACGACTTTCGTTGCTAAAATCAGGAAAAATACTAAACAGTTAATAAAAATCAGGAAAAATAGTAAAATGTTAATAAAAATTACCAAACTTCAGATTTTGGTTTGAAATGTATTAAAAGACTTCCAGATAAATTTTCATGGATTATGGATATGCATAACCATTTTTCATATATTTAATTCTCTAAATTGATAAAAATTTATGAAAAATAGCAATGAGTTAAGAAAATTCCCCAAAGTTTTCATATTACTGCCATTACACATACTTAAGCTGAGAAAATTATAAAAATAGATTTCTAAACTATTTAACCCAATTTTATGATTTTTAAGCATTTATTCTAATAAAAATTGAAATAAATAGAAAACAGTTTCTAAAATTACCCAAAACTTTTGTGACACTGTTATTAAACATTATTAAGGTGAGAAAAATATAAAAATGAATTTCTAAACTGTTTAACCCAATTTTATGATTTTTGTATATTTATTCTAATAAAAATTGGGTTTAAGTGTATTTAATCTTTGGAAAATAGAAGAAAAATAGTATACAGAAGAGAAAAATCATCAAAATTTTTATGTAGGCTCCTAATGTACTACAAGGTGTTCTGGTTCATATTTTTGGATGAGTAAAACTATTTTTCCTGTTTTAGTCCATTATAAATACAAAAATCGTAGAAAAATAGGAATACATTATGAAAAATTCTGAAAATATTTTTCTAAGTCTTCCACAGAGAGTATAAGCTGCGAAATTTGTTAAGGTGCCATTTCACATTCTATAAAGTGGTTTTATGATTTATTGAAGCCAAACAAAAAGAAATTTTAACACCATGCTAAACAGTAACAAAAATCGATCAAATTTTATGTGAACTCATTATTTAGCATAAGGGTCATCCACAAATTTACCTAGGATTTATAGACCTCAGAAAGTATTTTATATGATTTATTGCCCTATTTTGTTGCAATAATTATAATAATTAGAGAAAAATGAATTATTTTCTGGAAATTTACAGAGCATCTTATTTTGTTGATGGAAATCTGTGAAAAATCGGATTTGGTCAGAAAATGAGTTTTAGATATTTATTTTGAAATAAATCCTTCATGAACATATTTGAAAGCTTTTAACAACATACTTTGATGATCTAGCATCTAAGCTTGAAGATCATCACATGCATGTTGTTTTGAAGATCATTCAGGAGTTTGAAATGTTCAAAAATCATTTTTGAAGGAAAACTTAGGGTGCATGTGGTGTTTTTTTCCACCAAAACATGTAGAAAAATGCATTTCTTTGATTTTGACTTAGGTTTAGGTCCTTGGATTTCACCATTTACAACATGCATGTTGTTTTTGTGTGAAATCCTACCACCATCATCATCAAAACTGAAGTGAATGAACCTTTACACAAATTTTCTAAGAGAGAGGTGTAGAAGAAGAAGGAAATGCATGAAAAACCTTGAAAACTTGAAGGAAAATGAAAGGAAATCGTGTTCTACCTTAATGAACACCACTAGATGATGAAGATTTTGAGTATCTTGAGTGTTATTAGACATGTTGGCTGTAAAATTTCATGGTTCATAGTGGGAGGAAGAGAGAAAATGTGTGTGAGAGTGTGAGAGAGAAATGAGAGAGAATGAGTGAAGATGGAGTGTGAGAGAAAAGAAGAATGATTTTGTGTTAGGAAGAGGAGAGATATGGGGAGGGAAATCCAAATTTTCAATGAGGAGAGAGACTCTTCACCTCTTCCATTTATTTTATATAATTTTCCGTCAATTTTTATAAAATTTCTCATTCTTTTATAAAGTATGCATTAAGCCATGATTTGATTTATTAAATTATTGATTTAACTTGTTAATTAGGAATAAATGTTGATAGTTTAAATTTTATTTTCCCTAAATTCATTTTCATAATTTTAATTATTATAAGAACATATTATAAGGTTCATAACGATTTTTATAGACTTCTCAAGGTTATATTTTATAAATTTTGGTTTTAGGGCATTTAAGGGTTTTTGAGAGTTTGTAAATCTTTGGATATCAAAATAAATAGAATTTTTGAGACTTTAAATTATCTTATGGTATTATAACTCTTTTATAGATATAAATAATGTTTTTAATTTATTTTTATCGGTTTTATTGGCATTCTATGTAGTGATTCCGAGATTCAAGCGAAATTGAGGAATCAAGCATACTAGCCCTAGTCTTCAACTTTGACTTAAGTTTCTATGAGAATTTGACCTAATTTCTACTACTAGGTCAAGTGCATGATGTGTGTATATGATTCATGAAAAGGTGTTCGAGTCAAGGAATGACCCGAATGTGGATAGTCACTCCCGTTAAGTAGATGTAGAATTCACATATCAATGTGAAATCTAAGTACACTATCCATTGTTTCTATCTGTTTCCAAGATTCTACTAGGTTATAACCTAGCTTCTAGTTACTAAGTCTAGTATGTGTCGTGCCTATACGTGCAATTAAGTTTATTCAAATATGGAACAAACTCGAATTTTGACGGTTGTCATAGTCTCCCCCGGTTGAAAGAATTTCGTCCCGAAATTCAATTCGCAACGTATTCTATTAGAACTCAGCCGAATACAATTGTATAGTTGCAGAGGTGATGACTTGAAGAGCTCTTTGATTATTTTGGGTTAATTCCTCAAGGGAAGAGCCCAACTCTTTAGCTATAATCAAATTAATGTTTCCCTAATTCGAGTTCAACATTCTAAACTACGAGAAATTAGGATCATGGAAATCATGATCCAACCATGGAGACCTAGTTGAAAAGGATCATCTAGTTAGATATTATCTGAATTAAGAGAGTGGTATAAGTTTTGCTGAAGCACCAATTGCACTGAGCATTAAATCCGCATTGATGCTTAAGTCGCATTCTAAATCGGCACTAAGTGTAAATTTATCGCCTGTTAAAGAAGAGATTAGGAACAATTTGTTCACTTCCGAGTTGGCTACTAAATATGGAAAATATATATAATATGAAATAAGAAGGTGTAGCACAAATAAAAAAGAAGTGGTCGAGAGTAAGTTCCTAAAGATACACACTAAGGGTAAGCAACGGAGTTTTGGTACCTCTCGAATGTAAGGGCTATTTAAGTGTCATCTATAAAATAAATTACGAAATGATTGAGCATCTTCGAGGCTATAATTACTACTATGGTTACTCTTATAATAATAAAACCTTATTCGAAGAATAAATATATTTAGAGAGTCATTGGTGCAAATGGAGGCGATGAAAATTTATGATAAATTAAATCACATTGTGTATATAGCATTTTAAGTGTTTACAAGTGATTAAAAATCTCACTGTTATCAAAATGTGTGTTTAGAAATGATAATTAATCTCACTATTATCAAAATGTGTAATGATTACAAGATAATGAAGATACATGTGTGGCGATCAAACGAAGATAATAAAAAGATCAATTAAGGTTACAGGTTTAAGTCGTCAATAAGGGGATTCATACAAAAATATTTATTACTCTTTTGAGAAATTGTCTAATTGTCTAATTCAGGACAAATTCAAGCTTACGAGTCAGAGTATTTATGAAAACGAAGTTGAGAGTTTAGGAACTCAATGAAGATTACAAGTAGAATGTTATTTTAAGAAAGGTGTAAAAATATCGATCATTGAAAATAGTGCATTCATAGTTTAGTGTTTCTACAAAAACAATCATTTAGAGAATAGATAATCATAAAATTCAAAACTTTTGATGTATTTAAAGAAAAGAAGAAACATAAGGATACATATCCTCCACATATATTTTTCGGATATAGAAAAATTATAAGCATAAAGGTATTCATCTTGTGTATTACTTATAACGAAAATACAATGAAACTTGTATTTTAAATCAAGTTTCCAAATTTAGAACGAAAGAGCAAATGTAAATAAGGATTACTTGTTTATTGAGATTTCAAAATAAAAACATGATGTATATGATAAAAGGCGTAACTGAATATAGCCAAGTTGACTAAATCAAAGGTATGCCTCATGACTATACACGTATTAATCGCTCAAAACGTAAGGGTAGATTTCAAGTCTTTATGTGTACGAACATGGTACCAAGAGAAGCAAAATAGACAGAAACAAAGTTAGACAATGTATTATGTTAATATTATGGCGTGCGAGATCTAAAATCAAAAGGAGAGCGAGAAATAAAGTTTAGGGGAAAGAAAAAGGAAGGTAGCGGCGACAATGATTATTATTGTTAAAATTCTAAAAACAATACCTATAGATAGATTTAAAACCAGGTTAAGATATATTTCAAACCTCAATATTTGATGTATATTGATGATTAAATAAACATATGAGAGTTTTAAAGTGCTTGCTAAGGATTGCTAAAAATTCACGAGTTATCTATTAAGTTAAACTCCATTTGTGAAAAACAAGAAACACTAACACTTGTAATTCAAAATCTGACAATTTTGACCTTTTTGACTGGGGTCCAACAATGGTTAAAACAGATAAAGTAAAGACTTAACATATTTAGAAGAATAATTATTCATTGTTGAGAGTGTATCAGTGGAAATTTAAAAGTGAACAACAAGTTTTCAAATGCTATAAATTTTAAAAACTTTATAGATTATAAAACCATATTAAAGCAAAGTACACAAATAAGGTATGTTTTGATGATTCGATGAAATTTTTTCACATAATAAGAACTTCAATGCCATATGTTTAAGTTTTATAGCATAGAATTTAAACACTTTTATAAAAGAAAATGTTTCTAAGTTTTTCGAAAACGTGCCAAAATGGTAATCAAGGTTTAAAATGGTTTATATGCCCTTAAAAGCACATCTATCCATTGAAATGAAATTAAAATAGCAAGGTTAAAACAAATATTGGTTAAATTGAGTTTTGAAGAAAAGTTTTAAGTTAAAGCAAGTTGTCAAAAGATTTTTAGCGAGAATATGGCTTACAATGTTAGGAAAGATCTAATAAGTTGTATGAAGTGGTTATAAAATATTTTATCGATGATAAGTAAAACCGATGAAGCGAAATAACTTTTCGATTGAAGATTAAGAAGTAAGGAATAAGTATGTTAGTGTAGCTGATCGTACCCAAATACTAAGGCGAGTCTAAGGCAAGTGTCGGTGTCTTTTCCCCCAAGATAAAGGACAAGAAAAATTGCTTGAAAAACGTTTTATGGTCTCAATACAGTTTACGACCTTTTATAGAGGTCAAAGGGACATCCTATGTTAAGTTTTAAGCTCAAGGTGGAAACAACGTAGAGCTAAATCGTAGCGTAGTAATAAGGTCTCACGTATGCGTTAAACCTCCGTGTCTCCTCGTGAGTCGAATTGGGAATGCTCTCTAGTGATATCCAAGTGGCTACATAGAAACGAATTATCTACCTCCTTACGCGATGCTGCAATTATCATTCGTGTCGATATCGAAACACTTTTTCATAGTTGTAACTCTAGTACGAAGACGATGAAGAGGTATTGATGAATCATTGGTATAGGTTTCGACTTGTGATTATTACTAGTTTATATCTAGCTACTCGCCTTACATCTAAAGTCAATAGCTACCAAGGAATAATCATTCTCAGTACTAAGTGCATTGCTCCTAGAGTGGCTAGTGATATAACTTAAGTGGTTAACCTAGCACTTGATAAGGGACAAGAATATTTATAAATAAGACATTGTGGTAAAAGTGCACTTAGTTTCTAAGTGTACCTAGATGAATACCCATAATATGCAATGCCCGCACACACACCGAAAAATTTTGTTTTTCAAAAGTTTAAGTTGAAAATTGCTTTGAACATAATTCTACTAAACCGTTTCCAGCCTCGCATTAACGTTCCTTAATTAAGCATAGTTGGCCAGGCTATAATTAATTAAAGTCCAATAATACGTACTCGAATTAGTTATATCATTAGTATGTTCAATATTAAAAAAAATGTTTTGAATTTTTTTTTGGCTATAATTGTGGTTTTCCAAAGGAAAACCGGTATTCTCTATAACCTTCGGCTTTGATACCATTTCCTGTCACACCCTGCTAAAGCGGAAACACAAAGCGTGGCAGTATAAAGGGTTTCATAGCAAAAGTTAAAAGACAACACCAACCATAGTATTAAAAATCATTACAAATTTACAATGGGTTCAAACAACTTTTAAAAGAAATTACAATGAAAATTGGAATACAACACATGCGAATGCTCCTAACAGTGAAGTGTCCCTAAGTGCCACTTACTCGATGATTCCTGAAAAAGCATGTAAAACGAGCGTCAACTATAAAAATAGTTGGTGAGTACTCACAAATAAACAAAATAATATTAGTTTCATGAATCGTAATCAAAGATTTGATATAAGTTTCCATAGATAAAAATAAATTGCTAAAATGAGTAAATAAGTTTGTATAAACAAAGTTCGTTGTCATCATGACAGATAAAGTATGTTGCCCAACTAAGATGCAACATTCATATTCTCATGGATGATAAAGTTCGTTACTCAAACGAGTAAACAAGTTTCATTGCTAAAATGAGCAATCAATTTCGTTGCTACAATGAAAAAACAATTTCATTGCTAAAACATGTATATAGTTTTCAGTAATAAAAGTTCATTGTTGTAATGAGAAACAAAGTTCATTGCTATCATTAATAAACATGTTTATTGCTATAATGAGTAACGAATTTCGTTGCTAAAATACGATGTAGGATTCGTATGTGCATCAAGTTTCCATTCATGAGTTCACAACCCAAGCCTAATGACCGAATCGTGCCCTATTGACTACTATGTGTATCGCAAACATAGTGTACAAAATGGTAAAATGCACTCAAGCGAATCATGCGAGTGAGGAGTTGTCTACCTCCTGATAGCGCTATCCATAATAATCATAAGCTCAAAAGAGTTAATGAGTTGTGTCTAGAGATTCCAGGGACTTAACGGCGATACAGTCCTCATGAATTAAAGTAACATACAAATACATACGAAATATAGCAACCAAGTTTCATACTAGTCAAAATAAATCAACGGACATAACAAGTTTAGGACATGCTTTTCCACCCCAAAACATTTAAAAACTGAAAATAGGGGAGTGGTGAATACTCACAATATGCATTGAGATGATGCAAATGGTGCCTTGACTACGCTCCACTCGTACCACTATCGATTCCTACAATAATGGTATTTGCTAGTGAGTCTCTAATCGAAATCTAACACTAGTATACTTACTACTACAATAGAATTATGCCAATAGTGTGTCAAAATTTAATATTGATAAGTTATAAACATTTTTCTGTGAAAATTAAAGTCCAATGAATCAATTGTTATATAACAATTTAAGTGTAATTTCTCACTATTAAAATGTTAATATTTAACATTTTAAGAGGTGTTCTAATGATTAAATATTCAAAAACTAAATCAATTAAGTTCTAAAATTTCCCAAACTTTGCATTGCAGTTTTAATTGAAGTCAAAGACCTCAGTATAAATTTTCTTGAATTTTTGATTCGTCTAACTATTTTTCACCATTTTAGTTTCTTGAATAACCATAAAATCAGGAAAAATACTAAACAGTTAATAAAAACTACCAAACTTCAGATTTTGGTTCTAAATGTATTAAAAGACTTCCAGATAAATTTTCATGGATTATGGATATGCATAACCATTTTTCATATATTTGATTCTCTAAATTGATAAAAATTTATGAAAAATAGCAATGAGTTAAGAAAATTCCTCAAACTTTTCATATTACTGCCATTACACATACTTAAGCTAAGAAAATTTTCTAAGTCTTCCACAGAGAGTATAAGCTTCGTAAATTGTTAGGTTTCCCTTTCACCTTCTCTAAAGTGGTTTTTTGATTTATTGAAGCCAAACAAAAAGAAAATTTAAAAACATGTTACACAATAACAAAAATCGATCAAATTTAATGTGAAGTCATTATTTAGCATAGGGGTCATCCACGAATTTACCTAGGATTTATAGACCTCAGAAAGTATTTTATATGATTTATTGCCCTATTTTGTTGCAATAATTATAATAATTAGAGAAAAATGAATTATTTTCAGGAAATTTACAGAGCATCTTATTTTGTTGATAGGAATCTGTGAAAAATCGGATTTGGTCAGAAAATGAGTTTTAGATATTTATTTGGAAATAAATCCTTCATGAACATATTTGAAAGCTTTTAACAACATACTTTGATGATCTAGCATCTAAGCTTGAAGATCATCACATGCATGTTGTTTTGAAGATCATTCAGGAGTTTGAAATGTTCAAAAATCATTTTTGAAAGAAAACTTAGGGTGCATGTGGTGGTTTTTTCCACCAAAACATGTAGAAAAATGCATTTCCTTGATTTTGACTTAGGTTTAGGTCCTTGGATTTCACCATTTACAACATGCATGTTGTTTTTGTGTGAAATCCTACCACCATCATTATCAAAACTGAAGTGAATGAACATTCACTCAAATTTTCTAAGAAAGAGGTGTAGAAGAATAAGGAAATTCAAGAAAAACCTTGAAAACTTGAAGGAAAATAAAAGGAAATCGTGTTCTACCTTAATAAACACCACTAGATGATGAAGATTTGAGTATCTTGAGTCTTCTTAGACATGTTGCTATAAAATTTTGTGGTTCATAGTTGGAGGAAGAGAGAAAATGTGTGTGAGAGTGTGAGAGAGAAATGAGAGAGAATGAGGGAAGATGGAGTGTGAGAGAGAAGAAGAATGATTTTGTGTTGGCAAGAGGAGAGATATGGGGAGGGAAATCCGAATTTTCAATGAGGAGAGAGACTCTTCACCTCTTCTATTTATTTTATATAATTTTCCGTCAATTTTTATAGAATTTCTCATTCTTTTATAAAGTATGCATTAAGCCATGATTTGATTTATTAAATTATTGATTTAACTTGTTAATTAGGAATAAATGTTGATAGTTTAAATTTTATTTTACTTGAATTCATTTTCATGATTTTAATTGTTATAAGAACATATTATAAGGTTCATAACGATTTTTATATACTTCTCAAGCTTATATTTTATAAATTTTGGTTTTAGGGCATTTAAGGGTTTTTGAGAGTTTATAAATCTTTGGATATCAAAATAAATAGAATTTTTGAGACTTTAAATTATCTTATGGTATTATAACTCTTTTATAGTTATAAATAATGTTTGTAATTTATTTTTATCGGTTTTATTGGCATTCTATGTAGTGAGTCCGAGATTCAAGCAAAATTGAGGAATCAAGCATACTAGCCCTAGTCTTCATCTTTGACTTAAGTTTCTATGAGACTTTGACCTAATTTCTACTACTAGGTCAAGTGCATGATGTGTGTATATGATTCATGAAAAGGTGTTTCTTTCTGTTTCCAAGATTCTACTAGGTTATAACTTAGCTTCTGGTTACTAAGTCTCATATGTGTCGTGCCTATACGTGTAATTAAGTTTATTCAAATATGGAACTAACTCGAATTTTGACGGTTGTCATAACTTGGGTCATAAACAGGATCCAACTCTGCATTTACCTCTTCTTCAAATTATGATTGATCGCCTTCGTCATTTGTATTTTCATTCTCCCCTTAAATGGAGAAGCATATCCTGTGTTAGGTTCAGGATTCTCCCCCTCGGTTGGAGTTGGATTCTCCCCCTCGGTTGATAATCCGGTTTTATTAGATACATATGAACCTTCCCCCTTGAACATTGAGCTATTATTTGGAGGGTCAGTTGAGGGTTGACCATTAGTAAGTTTAGAAGGATCCTTTTCCATATCATTCGCAGCTTCAACGATGATCTTTTTCAGATTGTCGATTTTGTTGTCTGCTGCTTTCGCCTCCGAGTGAATAGCCTTTTCTGGTTCATCAAATAGACTTATGTACTCTTCAAATAAGTTCGAAATGGGAATCGAGACTTGTCGTGGTTTTGGAAATATTTCCCCCATGGTTCTTTTGTTGGGTTGAACTTTCTTCATGTAGTTGTCATCAAAGGTTACACAGTTGGTTTCTTCAATATGCTTCAAGTGTTTATTAAAAACCCTATATGTCTTTGAAGTGAGTGAATAACCAAGAAAAATTCTCTCATCCGAACTTGTTTCGGTTCTCTTTGGAATTGAAAAAGAAGCATCTTGAACCAAACACGTGAAAAAACTTAACAGTAGGCTTCCGATTATTCAGAATCTCATACGAAGTGATGGAGAATGTTTGCTGAGTAAGGATATGTTCTGAGTGTAGCATGCAGTTGCAATAGCATCAGCCCAGAAGTATAGCAAAAGAGAAGCGAAACTCAGCATGGTTCGGGCTGCCTTACATAAGGAACGGTTTCGTCTTTCAACAATTCCATTATGTTGTGGTGTATAGGGAGCAGAGAAGTTGTGAGATATTCCTTTTTCAGCCATAAAATCTTCAAATTCTTTATTCTTGAATTCAAGCCCATTGTTGCTTCTAATGTTCCTCACCATCATTCGCAGCGGCCATTCCACTTGCTTGATAAACACCTTTAATTGTGGAGTCGCTTCTGATTTCTGTTTAAGAAAGAAAACCTAGGTGAAGCGTAAAAAATCATCCACTATGACAAGAATGAACTTACTACCACCGATGCTTTCAATAGCCGAAGGTCCACATAAGTCAATATGCAGAAGTTCAAGGGCTTCAACAATCTTTGTGTTGATATGTGTAGGATGGATCTTTTTGCTTTGCTTGCCCATCTCACATGCTTCACACAGGTGTTCCTTATCAAACATGAGAAGAGGAAGGCCTCGAACATGATCACCAAGCATCAACTTATTAATATATTTGAAGTTCAGGTGCGATAGTCGTCGGTGCAGTAACCAGGTTTCGTCAGAGTTTGCCTTTGACAGCAGGCATATTGTTGGTTTTCCTCGAATTGGGTTGAGATTTAAAGGATACATCTCTCCCTTGTGAGCAAAATTCAACATAACTCTTTTGGATTGCTTTTCAATAATTTATGATCCCTCATCATCGAATGAAACTTTCAAACCGGTTCCCACAACCAATTCAGATACACTGATGAGGTTGCGTTGTAATCCTTCCACGTATGCCATTTTTCGGATTGTGAATTCTCTGTTGGTTATCATTCCATATCCTTTGATTGTGCTATAGGAATTGTTTCCATACTTTACACATCCACCATCCTTAAGGGACCAAAACTCTTTCCGCTCTTCCCTCCTTCCTGTCATGTGACATGAGCAGTCATTGTCTATGTACCATTCGTCATCGAACTGCTCGTCACTTATAACCTGCAAATTTAAGCAAATTTAAGAACCCAAAGTCTCTTGGGCCCTGGTGAGTCTTTTACAAAAAAAGGAATAGCAACAGAAAGATCAACCAGATAAGTTTTTTTTATTAGAGTGGTTTCGTCTTTCCTTTTGATGGTGTAAACTTTTATTTTATTTTTGTCGTGTTTAAGTTGTGGTGTATCAGATGGTGTTTTGTTAGTTGTTTTTGGAATATTCTTTTGATTCCTAGGGTTAGCTGACTTTTTCTTATTATTGAATTCAGAGTTCGAATCAAAATTTCCCTTTCCTTTGATATCCTTTTCTGAAAAAGGCTTTTGTTGGCAGCAAGAGGGATCGAAATATGACTTTCGGTGCTCAGCCTTGTCATTAGGACCGAAACTGAATGTGCGGTTGTGAGCTCTAGTGTTGGAACCAAAACTGGATGTTCGGTTCTGAGCTTTGGAATAATAAAAGTTGGGACTGAAAATTTCCTTACGGTTGATTTTTGGCTGGTCATTTCCATTGACATTTGACTCTTTCTTGGAGGGAACATGGTTAGGGTTTTCTGACTGCCAATACTGTTTTCGCTCATTCAGATTCTTCATGTATCTCTTATTCCTTTGGCGTTTCTATTCAACCAGCTGTTATTGAGATTTATGAATACTGAAGCTTGTTTTGGCTTCTCCTTTTGAGCTTCGATTGTCTTGACAGAGACATTGGATGCCTTTTTTGGTTCTTCTGGTATCGCTTTTGTTCCACTCGTGCTTAGTTTATCAAAACTTGAGGGTTTGTTGATAGGTTCAGCAATGTATCTACCCCTTACCCTCCACGAGGTTAGCTCAGATAAGATGATGGTTTCGTCTGCATTGTCGATAGGGGCGGACCAAAAGTAATCGTCGCACCCTTCAGCATTGTCAGTGTCGACCAAGATTTCCAATTCTGTTATTTGTGTTTCGGTGACACCTTAAACAGCTTATACTTGATTTGGCACAGTTTGAACTTTCTGATAGACATCTACCTTTTCTTTGAGTTTATTCAACTTGTTATTTGACAGGCGAGCATGTTCAAACGAGTTCTCAGATATAAGTGGCTTTTCTATCTCGGTTTCGCTCTTCAAAAATTCATAGCAGTCAACCACATCTTCCACCGAGATTTCGCTCATTTCACTTTCCTCATTAAATTCAGACTTGTTTTCTGTATTCATTTTATGTTTTGAAATTAATTTGACATTTGATGAGTCAAATGTTTGAATGGTATCGGACTTAATTTTTAACTTATCCTTTTCATCCAAAAGATTTTTGAGCATGCATTTGTGTTCTTTGGAGTCAATAAAGGTCTTAATCTTGTCCAATCCGATTTTGTAAGAGATTGAAGTCTCTTCTAAGGACATTATAGATTCACATTCAGCAATGACCTCATCCTCCTTAAATTTCGAGGAAGGGTAACATCAATTTATGAATCTTTTTCCCTATTTCATAATTTAAGTGCAACTGAGTAATATTCGCATAAATGTTTTGCTACTAAACAAAAAACATTTCGTTGCTTTAAAAACTTTAAATTGTCTCGTTGCAAATAAATAAGTTCGTCCCTAGCTCTAACTAACTCTGCTTCCTTCAGCACTATCAACATCCTTCTCTCATCACTCTTCAAAGACGTCCTGCTATGTTGGTCAATTAGGTTAGAGTTCGCTAAGCGAGTTTGCATGAGACTACCACTTAAGTTAGAAAATTTAAATTTTAGTTTATTTAATTCTTCTTCATAGTTTCTGACGGGAACTTTAATTGATTCAAGGATGGATTGTACCTTTTTGATTAACTGGTCACATTCATTGATCCTCTCACTCACGGCTTTGGCTGCAAAGCATTTTTCTTCATAGACATTCGGTTCCTCATGCTTACTTTCGGTTGACGCTCCAGCAGTCACCGTTAAGAATTTCCCAGCCGAACTAGTAACTTTTTCTCTTGCCACATAAGCTCTTCCATCTGTGGGTTTTCTCACTTCTTCATCCTCAGAATCGGTTGACCAGACTTCAACACCACCGAACTCATCTTCATCCATATTTCCCTGCACGATCAAGGCATTCATTCAACTATTAGTTGCCTTCTTTTTCTTTATTTCTTCCAAATTTTGCATGTAATATGCCTCATCATCTTTTCCATCCCTTTTCTCAGCTATCTTCCTTAACATGCAATCTTTGGCAAAGTGGTTCTTGCCATGACAATAATTGTGAGAACCCAAAATTTCTATCTGGTACACGTATTCAAATCTATCAAAGTTAGACCCATTTTGCTATCTTTTAGCGCGGTTTATGGTCTATTTGAGTGTTCTAAACCTAGTCCAATCAAGGTTGGACCCTAGAAACGGGTTAACTCGAGTCGTAGGAAGCAAATTCGGGCCAAACACTCCAACATGTGGAGTGTGCGGCCGCACGCATGAGTGTGCGTCCCCACACCCGAGTGTGTGGCCATATACCCGGGTGTGCAACCACACACCCGAGTGTACGGCCATACACCCGAGTGTGCGGCCACACACCCGAGTGTGTGGCCGCACACCCATCCCAACCACACACTCTTGCCTATATAAGCCATCCTTAGTCACTTTTGAACACTTTTCCCACTCCTTCAAAGCTGGAACACATTTTTCTCTCAAGTACCATCCAAATCTTCATCTTGATCTTCATAAAAGTAAGTAACCCTTCCTTTGATTTATTGATACTTGAACTTAACTAGCCTTCTTCCCTACTTTGATCCATGAAAACACGTTTTTGGTGTTAGATCTTCAAAAACACCAAGACCACATACTAAACTTTTTGGAGTATAACCATACTTCTAAGCCTCTAGATCGTGTAAACACTTATCATAGATTGTTATATGCCAAGAACACTTGAAGATACGCTGTAAAACGCCATTTCTCACAATCTTCAGGAGTGTACGTCCGCACAAACCATGTGCAACCATACACACCCCTTTTAGGTCCTAAAATGGAAATAAACTCCATATAAGGCTAGACCATGAAGTAAGAAACCTTCCTAGATGAGTCCTAAGGCCTTAAAATACGTTTTGACACACTTCATAGGGAGTGTGCGGCCGCACACACACCAATATGGTGTATTTTCACCATACACTCCCTTGTATAGCCATACACCCCTTATATACAATCATATATGGTTGTAACACTTCAATATAAGTGTTTACTAGTCCCTAAGGTGTCCCCAATGCAATAAATAGTTGTTACAAACACTAATTGTATATGCATATATATATGTCATTATATGGTTAATAGGATTCGTTTGTGCTCAAGTCTGCAATTGACACTCAACTTCCTAAACCGATCTTACATCCGAGTTACTCACTACAGGTGAGTTCATACCCCTTAATCAACCTTTTAAATGTTTTTAAAATGCTTTTATAGGGGGGGAATACAGGTTGAATCATAGTAGTTATTTTATCAATCACATGTGATTAATAACTAGAATGCAATGGGTTTACTATAGTTTTAACTGTTTTGTCAACAAAACTACTTCAAAATGATTATCAAACGCTTTTACATGTTAAAATCTTTATAAAACTTAGTCTTATTTACCAAATCTTTACTTTCAATTCTTTTAAACTTATATATTGTCAAACCCATGTCTAATGCACATATAGTTATATAAGTAAGGTTTGAAGGACTTAGGACTGATAATACACTCTATTTCCTATTCCTTGTTTGGTTGTGGACTTGGAGTACCCTATTGTTTGTCCGAGTGTCGTTTGATCCTTAGTTATATATTATGTATATATGTATAAGATATAATAGCTTTTACCTCAGTTCAATACATTCAGTTATACAAACAATGCTACTAATAAACTATAATAGGTATAGTTTAGGAAGATACTACTCGGTAATTCTAAATACTATGAAACATACAAAGAGTCAGTTCAAATATGAGTCAGAACATACTATTGTCAGGATTAAACAAGAACATATACATATACAAATACAAAGAAGAGAACATATACATATGCATATACAAAGAAGAGAACATATACATATACATTTACAAGTAAACAGAAGGAACATACTCGAACATAACAATTAGAATATGAGATTTATTTCTACAAGACATGGATTCCACCGTTGTCATGTTGGTAACCAGAGTCTCTTAGAGGGAGAGCGGGTATTGTGTGTATAGATCTATACGTGACAGACTATCCCGCACCCTGACTGTTAGCTACAGTCCTAGACCAACCAGGCCGATGGGGTGACAAATGTCAGATTTATTTTTGATGTCTTCCATCGTCGTGTTTATTCAGTTGTCAATCAGTATGGTTACAAATCTCACCTTACCTTATAATTCATTGGCTTTAAGGTAAGCAGTATTAAAGTAGTTTACATATACAAAACTACAGCTCTATAATATTTTGCCTAATACATTTTCCTTGAAACGTTTTCTAGATAAACGATAATGTACAAACTATATTTTGATAATGATAGTTAGATTTGGGAAATATACATACTTTTACAAACACACAAACTGAACATTGAGTCTTGGTAGAAGACTATAGTTTAGTAGAAAATGTGGAATTTTCTAATGATATAAGAACATTCTACAAACGGTTTTACAAATATTTACAACAAACATTTTACTACTAGCAAACACTTACAACTTTACTACAAACTTCTACAAGCTTTTACATTCAAACACTTACAAACATTTTCATACAAATAATGACACTAAAATACTTATGAAGTCACCAGCTTTAATGTTGATAAACTCTTTCAAAATAACTTGTATTCTCAGGTCATCAGTAGACAGGTACCGAGGCCAACTTTTGAGAAGATGGAGCACATACAAGACTCATATTTTATTTTGATTCATATTTTGGTGTCTTATAAACCACAGAACACACTTGTATTAAAATTATATTATTAATGCAATGGATGATGTTGTTTACTCGTTTACTATTATTCTGTGTTGTGATATTGTACATGACGTCCTCCACCCCTGAACGTTTCCGCCGTTTCGGTTTTGGGGTGTGACAATAATTGCAGTCGAATCCAGAGTCTCCTTCAAGCTTGCTTTCTTTCTTGTCGTCATCCTTTTGAGAGGTGTTCTTTGTTTCTTCTTTCACCTTCTTAGAGCTGTAACTTCCTTGCCAGTTTCGGTTTTTATTGGCAGGGAACTTCTTTCGTGCAAACTTCTTTGGGTTGGTGACCATCATTGCATATTCTTCATTAGTAAGGTCACACTTAGATATATCTGAATCCTCCTCTTCATCTGCTATACTTTTGCCTTTTGAGACATGAGCCAGCGATCCCACACCCGAAAATACCATTGCCTCCTCGATTACTACGCTTTCATGTGATTTAAGAATACCCATTAGTTTCGCTAGAGAGTGTGATTTAAACTATTCATGGGCTTTCACCATTGAAACTACTGCCATCCATTATGTTCATAAGCCATTCATGAAGGTCACTTTCTGCTCGATCACTTTTCTTTCAATACCATGCTTGATCATCTTGCTAAGGAGATGATTGAAGAGATCCAAGGTCTGTATCAATTTCTCTTCCGGTTTCTGTTCAAAAGCTCCAAATTCTGAGAGCAACAAAGGTCTTCTAGATCCTCGTTGGTTCAGTATAGTTCTTTTAACTGATCCTAGATTTCTTTAGCCGTCATACATGAATCGACTAATCGAAAAGTGTCAGATTGCAATGCGAATCTAATCATTCTCATGGCTTTCACGTTACATAGAATCTTATCCTTCTCGTCTTGTGGAATCTTCTCTACATCCACCAAAAGCTGATTATATTCTTTTTGAGTTGTCACTGTCCTGTTCGTTCCAGAATGAACAAATGGCCCCAACATGATCGCTTCCCAGATGAGGTAGCCGTTGCCCTCAGATCCAACTATGTAGTCTTCAAAGTGATGCGCCCATACTTCATAGTCTTGCGTGTAAAGAATGGGAACCCTTGTAGTGGATCCAATGTTGTTGGAGATGTTGATGGGATTAGTTTGAGAATCATCGTGAGACATGATGAGCCTTTCCTAGGTACTGCTAGAATCAGACCTATAAACTTGAGATTAGGGTTTTATAAAACACCAGAGTTACCGTCGATAGGAAAAAGACGACTTCTTTGTATTGAATTAAAGCGGAAACCCTAAAGAGTTCTTCACACAAAAGAAATGTGTATGAGTAACACATCTCCCGCTCTGATACCAATTGTAACACCGTAAATTTCAAAACAATTTTTCTTTTGAAAACATATAATTCTCAATGTATATTTCACAAAAACATCATTTATTAAAATTACAAAATATAGCTCCATGTTTAATTAAATGGTAATCCAGGATCCTCAAAGCATAATTCTTCTCTGGTGTGTACAATCAAGTCGGTGCCGTCCCATGATCTTGAGAAAAACCTGAAACACATAACACATAACACGGTAAGCACGAAGCTTAGTGAGTTCCCCAATATACCACATATAACACATATTAGCTACTCGATGCTATAACTCTGTGGACTCTATGGTCCTAACTCTGTGGACCCGCTGTTCATAACTCTGTGAACCTTCTGGTTCTAACTCTGTGGATCTTCCGGTCCTAAATCTATAAACTCTGGAATACACACAGCATAAATCAGATAGAAATAATGCAGTGCATCACAATCACATATATAGCATACAAAATACTCTGTCATATAACTCTAATTACCACTCTAGGTAAAGTATAGTGAGAAGACTCACCTTGGGAAATCTCGAAGAATCTCGAACTCAGGAAACTGATCTAGCCTCCGCCTAATCACATAAAGAAATCACTCTAAATAAATAACGACTCTCAAGAGCTGGATAAGTCTCATACTATGACCTCTAGAAGGTTAAAAGACTATTCTACCCCTCCTCTGATCAAAGCTCCCCCCCCTTGACCAACCCTAAAAGTCAACGAAAGTCAACTCTCCAAAACTGACCAGAATCGTCAAGTTCATAAAAAAAATTGACGAGTCCTTGCGTGACCACCGACTCCCCTTAAGGCCTTGCTCGACCCACTAAGTCAAACCTTAAACTCATCGGGTCACCACTGGTGTCGAATCGCGGGGCAACCCAATCCAGCTCATCGAGTCTTCCCATGGACATGGTGATTTTCCTCCATTGATATGCTCATTCGACTTTCTAAGGTCAGATATGCTTCTCTAACTAGTAGATCTAACCTTCTAGCACTCATAAGTCACATAAAGGTTCAAACTTTACGTTCATGCAATGTACATATAGCCATAAATGGAGAAATGACTCCTAAAATGGTAACCTTCTCTCAAAACTCATATGAAACATCATAAAGCTTGAGAGTGAGGACTCTATGGACCTCCTATGGTCCAGATCAAACATCTACACCACCTTGGGAGATAACATGCTCCATAACCCAACTCAAAATGTTGCAAAGAAACCCTAGATTCAAGCAATCTATCAGATACACGAAAAAGGATTTTGTACCTCCAGAAGCAAGTCCCATGCTAAACAACACAGATCCAAGCTCCACAATCGATCTAGCTTAAGCTTTCCCACTCCTTCTTGCAATAACACACCAAAAGGGTGATGAATTATCCCTTCTCTTGTTCTCTAAGCTCTATTTGCTCTTTAGGGTTTCTCAGAGGTGCAAGTGGCTGCAAAGGAGGCCATAAGGACCTTTAAATAGGTCCCGAACCCGAGAAATTAGGGTTTCTCTGCCCAGCACCTACTCGGCGAGTCCCTTCTCTGACTCATCGAGTCCACTCATAAAGTCCACAGGGAAAACCCGACTCGACTCGGCGAGTTGGACCCTCAACTCGTCGAGTCTCCCATTGAATCTCAAGATTAACTCATATGATAATATCCCTGAAAATCCGGATGTTACAATTCTCTCCCACTTGAATTAGATTTCGCCCTCAAAATCACTCCTTAACCACCTATGGATTAAATTCAACCACCTGAAAGGCACCACCGATAAGATCTCATGCCACACCGAGATTTTCTTCCATGGATAACTGAAACCACACAAAACTCCCAAATCCAGGACTAATCCAAACCCTCTGACGTTAATATACTCCTTCCCAATATTTGGAAACTCTAGCAGCCTGACCCACCGCCAGACCGCCTACTCAAATGATCACCATGATATTCACTCTGCGAATATCAAACCCTGATAACACACTGATCCTCCGGCTCTCACGAGACCAAATCCAAAATCGGCTACCGCTCACTCATACCAACCGTGCGAAATGATCTGACTCACACCCCAAGAAACAGAAAGGTCCACACCTTACTAGGGCTTATACACTAGGCTGCTAACATAACCCATCCGAACAAAATCCTTAACACCCCGCCCTCAGACATAAGGGAATAACCATGCTCGATCACAAGTGTCCTCAGACATCTGTAATCATAATCACCAACTTACTCCCAATTGACCCCACTCCACCCGGAGTATTAGGCTATCTCACGACCCAATAATTGAACCTCCCAAGGCTACCCATAACATACCCCAAAATGTCTTACTGACTTTCTTCCTATGACTATCTCGGCCCAGTGACACATGAGTTACGAAATTCTCTTTATCTCAAACGCAACTACAAACTCCATTGAAGATCGACACAATTCCGACCCCTGATATCTACTTCTCATGTCTCCGTGCATCTTGTGGTACCTCCCGTACTGGAGTACTAACCTACACAGTTTTAAAACATCAGATGACAAGAATACTCTTCGGCCGAGAATCCACCTCAGAATCAAGAATCTCATCTCTCCTACCCATGCACCATCAAAATCGAGCTCCAACTCAAGAGTTTGGTCCAATACAAGGTTGGAACCACTCGCCCCAATGAAACACTCATCTCATGACTCAACCTACAACCCGCGCGAATACCACTTTCCCAAGCCCCTCATGTTGCAACAATCACAACTCAAATCAAAATATAATGATTTCCGACACATATGGAGACCCCCTCCTCGCCCTTGGTCCGACCGCCAGGCTTCCAAAGCTCAACCATTAGGGTTACCCAAGCCTAAAACTCTTCTGCATCGTGATGTGATCAAAGAGTACTTCCTCATAACCACCTCTCGCTGACTAGAGAGTACTACGACTCCCTATAGCATCGCAACACCCTATGACTAGTGAGTACTACGACTCCTCGTAGCATTACAACACCCTCTAACTAGTGAGTACTACAGCTCCTCATAGCATCACAACACCCTCTGACTAGTGAGTACTACGACTCCTCGTAGCATCACAACACCCTCTAATTAGTGAGTACTACAACTCCTCGTAGCATCACAATACCCTCTGGCTAGTGAGTACTACGGCTCCCCGTAGCATCACAACACCCTCTGACTAGTGAGTACTACAAATCCCCATAGCATCACAACACTCTCTGACTAGTGAAAACTACAGCTCCCCGTAGCATCACAACACCGTGTCCACTAAATCATGCTCTGTGGACTAACAAAGACAGATGCCCACACTTATCCAAATTATGCATCCTCAATTCTGACGACAGTTGCCATAACCAAAATACCTTACCCTGTTGCAATCCTCATCCCTAGATAATCCCTCTTGATGACAATACCAAAAGGGCTCCCACTAAAACTGTATATACTCGATACACCACTTGCCAACATAAACTCAAGGCGCTAAAATTAATTCGAAATTTAGGGCATGATACTTGGATTCCTCGGAACATCATTACAAGACATCATGATGTCCCGCCTCAACCATTGGTCTCCTACTCACGGCATCAATAGATACATCAAATCATTCCATTAGAGACTCATAACCAATCTTCATTTCACACCAAGCGCAACCCGAAGTATCCCAACTCCCGACTGAAACACGGAGGAATCGACAATGAAGAACATGATGGAGACATCCGAAACTTCCTTCTATTTTCTCATAACTCAGTGCTAGAATACCCATATCGACCCTGAAGTAGCTGCCCAGCCAACTTCTGCCCCTTTCCAACTGTATCTCATGGTTCGTACATTGAATCAGAATTCTCTACACTGCCGGACTAATCTTACGAGCCAACCACTCCGAGCTCCTCGTAAAATCCTAGAAAAATTCCTAACCACCACAAGGTATCCGACCAAAGATCACTTGCCGTGAAGACATCATCTGTTCTCAAGCATGTACCACATACCTTATCGCGCTCTACACTTCGCCTTGTCTACCAATAACCATGGCCTCATGAATCTGTACCGCAGATCTCTATATCCAGTTCTCTAATCACTTTGAATAAATCTCTGATCCCCTCAACAAAATATCCGGTTCTCCCCCACTTAGGGTTCGAACATCACCGAATGGCGCACTAACCATCTACCCCACATGCTGTTTCCACCAGCAACATCGCACTTATTCTTGGAAGCCGCTACGCAACGCTTGTCGATCTCCCAGATGGGGATCACGCAACTCTAATACCCCAAATCTTGGATGAAATCCTCAAAAGCTGCTCTTCGTGACTGCCCCCAGTCATTTTAAATCTCATACCATTCCTCTACCAAAAATCTTATTAGACTCGTAATAACCCTGACTCTTAGTCCGGAACCTAAGGGTCATCATACTCCTCATCCACGGCTTCTCAACCAACGTTCCATCACACGAATCATGACAAAAGCAGAGACTTAACTCCCATGCCCGATATCCATCACAGACAATAAGAGCCACCACCCCGATATATTCTTCATGATCATCCGGCGCTTCCGCTAACACAGGTCCTACTATACTCGGGTAGGGTGTATCCTGGTCCTTGGCCATCTCAGTTCCCACTAACAACCTGTCCATGACATAACATCACCTCGCGGCAGACATGCTGTCAGATACTCCGGTGAAAGATTTCAAGCAATGTTAACCCGCAGGGTCTACCCCCAAACTCGAAAACCGAAGATCTCAACACCTCCCTTGTTTCCCGCAGGAAACGGAAATAAATCCACCCAAATCACAAGAGGTGACATCCACTATTGGCTAATTGCTCAACTCAGGCCATAATCCCTCATAAAATTCATCTCTACTCTTCATTGAGTCTTGCGACCCCGTCTGACATCTCACCAACATACCTTAGAATTATCCTATCCTCCCTCTCACAGGATGCTTCTTTTAACTCATTCATCATGACCCTCTGTCCTCACACCCTATCGCATTTGATCTCCACTAAGTCAATCATGATTGGATAACTGGAGAACCCCAAGCATTATTTGCTGCGAATCGTGGTAATCAAACCATGACATCACCTCTCGATATGCTACAGTGCATGGTACTCAAACCATCACATCATTCCTCGATCTACTACAAGGCATGGTACTCGAACCATAACATCACTCCTCAATCTGATACAATGCATGGTACTCGAACCATGACATTACCTCTTGATCTGCTACAGTGCATGGTACTCGAACCATGACATCACTCTTCAATCTGCTACAATGCATGGTACTCGAACCATGACTTCACTCTTCAATCTGCTACAATGCATGGTACTCGAACCATAACATCACTCCTCAATATGCTACAATGCATGGTACTCAAACCATGACATCACCTCTTGATCTGCTATAGTGTATGGTACTCGAACCATCACATCACTCTTCAATCTGCTACAATGCATGGTACTCGAACCATGACATCACTCTTCAGTCTGCTACAATGCATAGTACTCGAACCATAACATCACTTCTCAATCTGCTACTTAAAACCCTTGGTATGCTCCCTGCATCAAGTATGGGTCCTATGCTTTCAGTAGTACGGGCCCATACTACCTGCCACATCTACCCATACTCTCCACATGAACCATCCCAGAGTTCCTAAGTAGCTTCTTAACCCTCTCAACTGCCAATCTCAATACGCATGCTCGCTCCCCAGTGAAATGCTCTAATCTGTCAGTGCACTCATCTGACCATGGTCACCCCCTAGGCACTTCCTAGGTTCTCACACTCCTCAGCCATCAACGGCTGAGGAACTCCAAATGATGCTAGCCATCTACCTCCTGAATATCACCATATTCACTTCGTATCCGACTCCCATCATCGAGAATTCCACAAAGCACGGAGCAAGCATCATTCGGACGTCGGATAACCTCTACTAGCACATAAAACCTATCTAGGTTATTATCCCACTTTCTCTCCTCATACTCGGAAGATATCACCATACACAAGCGTCTCCGCCCCGCACGGCATCCGACTACCTCCTCTGAAGAATCCTTAATGCTCATCTAGGTATCTCTCCTAGATTACTCTTCTACTAAAATCCCTCTCAAGAAGGATTCCTACTAGATACTCTTACTCAACACATACTCGGAAGCACATCACAAATAATATCAACTCCTAGGCTAAGGCATAAAAAATTAGGCCACTCTAGTCCTAACATATGAAATACCAAGCCTATCTCTAGCATGCATAATATCTCATAGAATACATTATAACACAAATGTAAGGTATTTTGGGAAATCACGGTTCGGGCTCTGGCTGATTGTACACACTGTTCCTTCTCGTTTTCTCTTAGAAACTCTTGTTCATTTTAGAAAAATCATTTCTCTTGAAAATTCTTCCTATAATCCTCAGCTTGAGTCCATATTTACCCAAAGGTGCATCCGAATCCCTCAAACCAAGGCTCTGATACCAACTTGTAACACCATAAATTGCAAAACAATTTTTCTTTTGAAAACATATAATTCTCAATGCATATTTCACAAAAACATCATTTCTTAAAATCACAACACGTAGCTCCATGTTTAATTAAATGGTAATCCAGGATCCTCAAAGCATAATTCTTCTCTGGTGTGTACAATCAAGTCGGTGCCGTCTCGCGATCCTGAGAAAAAACTGAAACACATAACACATAACACGGTAAGCACGAAGCTTAGTGAGTTCCCCAATATACCACATATAACACATATTAGCCACTCGAGGCTATAACTCTGTGGACTCTATGGTCCTAACTCTGTGGATCCGCTGGTCCTAACCATGTGAACCTTCCAGTTCTAACTCTGTGGACCTTTCGGTCCTAACTCTGTAAAATCTGGAATACACACAGCATAAATCACATAGAAATAATGAAGTGCATCACAATCATATAGACAGCATATGAAATACTCTGTCATATAACTATAATTACCACTCTAGGTAATGTATAGTGAGAAGACTCACCTCGGGAAATCTCGAAGAATCTCGAACTCAAGAAACTGATCTAGCCTCCGCCTAATCACATAAATAAATCACTCTAAATAAATAACGACTCTCAAGAGCTGGATAAGTCTCATACTATGACCTCTAGAAGGGTAAAAGACTATTCTACCCCTCCTCTGACTCAAAGGTCCCCCTCTTGACCAACCCTAAAAGTCAACAAAAGTCAACTGTCCAAAACTGACCAGACTCTTCAAGTTCATACAATAACTCGACAAGTCCTTGCGTGACCACCGACTCTCCTTAAGGCCTTGCTCGACCCGCTGAGTCAACCCTCAAACTCGTCGGGTCACCACTCGTCAGCAGAGAGCTTACCCTCTGATTAATTAATCGTAAGCATATTTGTTGTGCTCGGCAGAGGGACTTGCTCCATGAAAATGACAGTAGTTCCCTAATGTGTCACCAAGGGTGGAAAGAAATAAAAATAATTATATTTGATAATTTGTTGCATTATTTTTTTTATTTTATTGACGTCAGTATGCATGAAAACCACAAACTCACTAGGCCCTAGGCTTTCCCATTAGAATCTATAAATGCACGCAACCCAGGAAATAATGTAGCAAGTGGCAGCAAGAATGGAAAGGTTAAAGCTCAAACTTGAAGAAGGAGACAAGTTTTGAGGAATATGTAGCGCACCATGTGTTTAGTTAAATTTCTATTTCCTTCCGCTATTACTATTAATAATGACATTAATATTTGAAATTTTAGAAGTTTTGAGACAATGTTAAGTTAATATTGTTATTTGAAATATGGGGCGTTACAAGTTGGTATCAAAGAGATGTTTAAGCAGACTAGTCATTGTTTAAACGCCTATGCTTAAATGGGAGGAGCAGTACATCACCTAATTTGGATCGCATTTCGTTTGAAGGTACTATGGATCATGGAAAAGTAATCATCGATAGTAGGGTGTCAGGTGAGGGTACGAGTGGGCTTCTTCCTCTCGAGAAGTTGAAAGTCGAGTTAGAGCTCTCTGATTCGGAAGGCAGTCCGGAACCAACGACTCCACTCAGGCTCTCTGAGCGGGATGTAGAAGATGAGGATGTGGAATCTGAGGTGGAACCCGGCGAAGATCTGGAGGAAGATCCCAAAGAAGACCCTAATGAGGAACCTGAAGAAGACCTCGAGGAGGAACCCGAAGGAAATCACGTGGAGTACCATGTGGAACAAAGATATGAAACGTTCCATATACCCTATGTGGAGTATACGCCAACTAGTCCTGGTACCTATTGGGAGCGTCTTTATAAAGATGAAATGCCATAGGCACAACTTGAGATTCACAATTTGAAAAGAAAGATTGAAGATATAGATTAGCATAGGTCAAGGATCATATAGGAGAACCAAATACGGGTTGAGGTTGCTGAGAAAAGTAAGCGTAAGATATGAAGGTTGGAACAGGAGGTGTTGGAGCTAAGGAAACCCACTATCACTAAGTTGTGGGAAGGGTTTGTGGCTTGAGCAAAGCAAGCCAAGGCCACAACTTATGGATTCCTATATAGGGTGGTTGGAAGAGACCCACCTCAAGATGAGGTGCTGGTCATTCAAAGTGGTTCCGGAGATCGAAAAGCTAAAAAGATAAGGAAGTACTTGAAGGATGGAAAGCGAATATTGAAATATGATGACATCGTGTTTAAAAAGTAGAAAGTAGGAGTGCAATGATTTGTTTTTTTATTTCTCTTGGTTGTTGGCTTAAGTGACTCGATGTGAACAAGACATGTCTCTTTTTGAAGTTTTGATAATTTGGAATAAAATTTATGTTTGTTATACTTATTGTGTTATAAACATAAATATGTAGTTAATATGTCTTCACGAAGATCTGGGAGGTTCGCTAGGGTCACCCCGGAGGAAGAACGCATCCCAATTGGAGCTTATGTTAGAGCACCAGGAGATGTACCAGAAACCCCACTGATCCCAAACGCTAGTCGTGGACGGGACCAAGGAAGATGTAGGGTTAGAGGAAGAGGCCGAGGAGCTGTTACAACATCGATACCTGTACAATCGGCCCATGACAGCTCCGGATCCCACCGCGGTCGAGGTCGAGGTCGCGGAAGGGTTCGTGCGGCGAACACGATCACTAGAGAAGAATTGGCTGATAAGATTACTCAAGCGATTCGAGCCACCTTACCAGATATAGTTGCTCAGGCTCGACAAGCAATAATGGGTTAGTATGAAGGTGATTTGGGCGGAGGTGAAGAAGGCTACGAGTACAATACACCAAATATAAATCAGGAACCAAGTATTGCACAACCCTCAAGGCATCATGACCACCTCGATCAACGAGGTTGTAGTTACAAGACATTCATGAATTGTATGCCACCTGTATTTAACTGAGAAATTGATCCTATTTTGTCATCAACATGGATTATGGAGATTAAGGGAACATTTGATACTAGCAAGTGTGCGGATGAGGACAAGGTGATTTATGTTGCGACAATGTTAAAGTGGTAGGCAATACATTGGTAGGGAATGGTGAAGGAAGTTAGGGGGCGTGAGGCGGCCAAGAAGATGTCATGGGATGAGTTTATAATAATCTTTAAGGAAAATTTTTTCCCGCGAACAGCAGTTAAGCAGTTAGAGGAAGAATTCTTAAGGTTGGAACAAGGGAATATGACTATGCGGGAGTACACCACTAAGTTCACGGAGAAAGCTAGGGTTGCCAAATTTTACGTATCTACAGAAGAAAGAAGGGTGGAACACTGTATTTGGGGATTGAGAACAACTATCTGTGAATTTGTGCAAATTCAGAAACTAGGTACATTCCATTCGATTGTAGATGTTGCAGAAGGCCCCGAACATGAGAAGAATCGTCAACGTGAAGACAAGGCTGTGGGGAAAAGAAAATGGGATGGTACGAATAATGATTCTAAGAAGGGCAAGACTTCAGGGCAAAAATGTAGGGTTGATCAAGGTTCTGGAGTAAAACAATGCCCTAAATGCAACCACTATCATAAGGGGGAGTGTAACATGAATCAAAAAGTTTGCTACAAGTATGGGAAGCCAGGGCACATAGCTACAGAATGTAAGACACGAAGGGAATGTTATCGGTGTGGTTCCCCCAACCCCATCAATTCGGAATGTCCCCAGAGTAAAGGTAGCAACATTCAAGGCAGAATAACAGACAATCGGCCGACTAGTAAAAACACTAACACAAGTAGACCAAAAGCTAGAGCTTTTTGTATGACGGCTCAGGAGGCTCAGGAGTCACCGGATGTGGTGACAGGTTCTTTCCTAGTAAACTCAATACATGCTAGGGTATTATTTGATTCTGGTGCAAATAGATCTTTTTTGTTTACTACTTTTAGCAAATGCCAGGGTAGAAATGCAAAGACTCTAGAACATGCCTTAGAAATAGAAACTCCTGACGATCATTGGGTAGTAGTAACGGAGGAATATGATGAATGCTCTATCGAAATAGAAGGTTCCATAGTACCACTAAAATTATTACCTACAGGCCTAGGTGATTTTGATGTCGTTATAGGGATGGATTGGTTGTCGGAAAACCAAGCGATCATAGATTGTGAAAATAGGACTGTTCAAGTTTGGGTGCTAGGGAAAGGAATGGTAAAGATTTATGGTGATCGGCGAGTTAAGGACTCTATTTTGATATCAGTGACTAAGGCAACGCGTTATCTAAAGAAAGGGTGTCAAAGCTATTGGGCATATGTTCTTGATGCCAAGCAGGACAAGCCTGAAATAGCACATATACCAGTTTTACGTGAGTTCCAAGATGCGTTCCCTAATGACCTAACTAACTTGTCACCGGATAGGCAAGTGGAGTTTCGGATCGATCTTACCCCAGGAGTAGCACCGATAGCTCATGCGCCCTATCGGTTAGCACCAACTGAAATGAAGGAGTTGATGGCTCAGTTGCAAGATCTGCTCGACAAGGGTTTTATTCGGCCTAGTACCTCACCGTGGGGTGCACCAGTAATGTTCATTAAGATGAAGGATGGGACAATGTGAATGTGCATTGATTACAGGGAATTAAACAAGGTGACTATAAAGAACTAATATCTGTTACCAAGAATTGATGATCTATTTGATCAACTTCAGGGGGCAAGTTACTTCTCAAATATTGATTTGCGGTTGGGGTATCACCAACTGAAAGTCAGGGAAGAAGATATGTCAAAGATAGCCTATCGAACTAAGTATGGTCATTACGTGTTTCTAGTAATGCCATTTGGTTTGACCAATGCACCAGCTGTGTTCATGGATTTGATGAATTAGGTGTGCAAGCCATACTTAGACAAGTTTATAATTATATTTATCGATGACATCTTGATATACTCTAAAAGTAAAGCAGACCATGAGCAACATCTATAGCTAACACTTAGCTTATTGAGGAAAGAAAAAATATTTGCCAAATTTTCGAAGTGTGAGTTTTGGCTTTGGGAAGTCCAGTTTTTGGGACGTGTTGTAAACAAACATGGTATCAAGGTGGACCCAGCGAAGATTGAGGCGATTGAAAAATGGGAACCACCAAGGACCCCGTCAGGAGTTCGAAGTTTTCTTGGGTTGGCAGGATACTATTGAAGGTTTATACAAGACTTCTTGTGCATAGCTGCACCGCTAACTACCCTGACAAGGAAAAATTTAAAGTTCGAATGGAAGCCAGAGCAAGATAATGCCTTTAACATCTTAAAGGAAAAGCTTAGCAGTGCACCGGTATTATCATTACCAGAAAGAAATGATGGTTTTGTTGTTTATAATGATGCATCCAAGTTAGGCTTGGGGTGTGTCTTAATGCAAAACGGTAAGGTGATTGCTTATGTCTCACGACATTTGAAGTTTCACGAGCACAAATACCTAACACACGATATGGAGTTATCTGCAGTAGTGTTCACTTTAAAGATCTGGAGACACTATTTCTATGGGACAAGGTGTCAAGTCTTCACTGATCACAAGAGTCTGAATACTTGTTTGATCAGAATGATTTAAACATGGGCAACAACGGTGGATGGAGCTATTAAAATATTATGATTGTGAGATATTGTACCATCCAGGGAAGGCAAATGTTGTAGCTGATTCACTAAGTCATAAGGAAAAAAGAGAACCACCTATGATTCGAATGATGAAAATTAGTGTAACCACCAGCTTATTAGATGATTTGAGAAAGAGTCAGGAGGAGGCCTCGAAAGAAGAGAAATGGAAAAGTGAAGGTGTAATATGAGTAATTCAATCATTGGAAAAGGATAATCGTGGCTTGAAGTGCTTCCTGGGAAGGATTTGGGTACCACGAGTGGGTGATGTGCATAAATTACTTCTCAAGGAGGCACACATGTCGAAGTACTCTATCCATCCAGGAACAAACAAGATGTATATGTTGGGTTTTGAACATTTTAACACTCCTATGGTGTACATACAACCCTAAATTCCTTGGATCTATGTTTTCTCTATTATACATGCAAATATGAACTTTCCAAGGTATTACCCTAACTAGCATACAGTCTTGTGTACTTGTAACAAAAGTAGATAGAATACATACCTTATTGATGTAGCTTGATTCCATAAAGCTCAAGAGCCTAGTACCCCAGGTGTGACACCTCAAATGGTTCACAAAACACCATGAACATCTTAGAATAACCATGAGAAGAGGATATGAGACTTGGAAATCGGCTTGCCATCCATATTATGCACTAGTAATGCCATTTCATATTAATTCTTGATCAATACTAATTAAATAATATGATTTCATATTAATATATTAGAGCTCATAATATATTAATATGTCACAAATATCTTCTTCTCATTAATAGGTCTACCCAAATGTTCTGATCTCATGCAACCCAAATGGACCATGCCGGGTCAGGTCATGTATATACAAATTATAGTTATGGACATAGACACTAATCCAACAGTCTCCCACTTGAATTAGTCTAATAACTATTATTACAAGTATAACTTCACAACCTGACCAGCAATCGTAGCTCTTAAAAGATGCTGCCGAACTCTAAACAAATCAATGATGTGTCCATTAGATAAGTGATAATATGTTCCTCCATTCTAAATATCATATGGACTAAGACATGGATTATAATCATTCTCCCTGTCCATTTTTTGTTTCCCGATGTCTGATTTATGACGGCTGACTAATTGAACAAATCAAATCAGTCCAGGCTTGGCAAAGTTAGGTGCCATCACTAAATCATCGAGGGGCCCACAGATATCGCTTTTATCCCTTTAAAGGTAAAAGGAATGGATAAAATTTGACTCATATGCTTTTACTGACTACTTGTTGAATCATACACAAAGAAACGTTTTATAACATCGAGTTACCAATGCGTTTTCGTGCAACCAATGTATAACCAACTCATAGTCAACAATTCATATCTCAAGGTTTGAAGAATATAAGATATTATCGTCTCATGATTCACTCATTGACAAAATCCATGAAGTAATTCAAATGAGAATGGGTATAATCCAATACTCAGAACTTATGAGCACTCATGAATGTTGTAGCAACCATTGCTATGTTTAATGCACATTAGACAAATCTTACAAGCCAGATTCATGACAATCTTGATTCATATCTACTTCCAACATATGACCGACTTTGGATGGTTTGAATAACTTGGTCATTAGGTAAGAATCACCTAGTTATTATGGAAGTCAAAACATGCAAAGTGAAACACAAAAATAATACTAATCTTGTATGGCCTCAACACTTTGAGTGTAAATAAAACACCTTTTATCTAAGCACCATATGGATTACTCATTATTCATGTTTCGATTAATCAACTTAATACTTGAATTAAAATAGTAGTAATGCCATGCTCCAAGCATGCATACTACGTTTGTCTAAACAATAGTTACACCATACTCCAAGTATGCACACTATGCTTACATATGGTCCTCTCTTTGTGAAACAGATTGATTGACAACATTTCAATGATGCTTATTTCACAATTCAGATCCTTATTATAAATGTAAGAATAACAAACTCTTGCCATTTACGATGATATGTTAGATTGTAAACTTATACACAGTGATCCTCTTGTAATGACTATGCACAAAAGTCACAAAGACTTGGCAACAGACATTACATAGTATTTCGATGGAAAGCAATTCCATGGAAATGTAGTCTCAAATTCAAAGTACATTCCTTTGAACAACCTTCTTTGCATTAGGTTCTTTAATCTTACACAGATTCAAAGAATAACTTCCACCTATGGAAACAATTCCAAATTCCCATTTTGACCATCACTTTTGAACAAGAGTTGCCTGTTTTCAAAATATGTCAATATGGTCCATACTCTATACTTCCAATTGTCCATGAGTAACCAATCTTTGGTAAACCTCAAATTGTCCTCGACAATTGCTTAATCATTTTAGTCATATCTAGTTCTAATCCCTTTTCCCTTCTTAATGTCCTAAGCATTAGGAAAATTTAGAATGGATGAATATTATAGCACATGTAATCGATCCTATGCCCGAAGCATATAGGACACAATTCATGATGTCTTACATAAAGACATGATACTTTACCAGTCTTTTGTTATAAAATTTTTATTTGCCATGTTCTCATAATTCGAACTATGAAGAGGGATGTCGTAATCATAATCGGATTTTAAGAATGCAACATATATAGAATTTCCTTATATTGAAACATTCCAACATAACATTTATATATATATATATATATATATATATATATATATATATATATATATATATATATATATATATATATATATTCTTGACTAAAGTTGATTAAAATCTCAATCTAAGCTTGTAGAATTGGAATGATGTATAAAATCCTCTCCCTTAATTATAGCAAAACAACTTTTCAAAGCGAATTGAAACTTTTGTTTTCTAGAATTAACATTGCTAACTTGCAACATAATCATCATGCTCCCACTAGCATAACGATTATTATCTTAATAGCATAACACTTATGCTCCCACTAGCTTTGACATGTATCTAGAAATCAACTGGACCTCTAGAAATCAATAGTTTATTGTCTTTCTTACCAAAGGTCATATTTATGATAAGAGATTGTTTTGACAAGACTTTATCAAAATCATACACATTTCCTTAGATAGCTCACATGTGTGTCTAAACCTTTTACCATTCTCACTAGTTAATGTGTCGGTTAACCACACATGCTCCACTAATGACATGAGAATGCAAACATCACAATTGCTATCCACTTAAATCTACTTAGCGAAAGAGGTTCCTCACCATCATTTTCATGAATCGGAGAGAAACCTTATGACACTTAGATTTTATGGTGTATGTGTTCCTATCCATGTGAATTTGTCATAACCATAATCACAAGACAAGGTTAGTGGCAAATCCAAACACATACGAACTGAACTTGTTCAATCTTAATTTCTTGCCACCTGGCAGCACAAGGGCCTACCATTGCTTCCAAGTTGTTATGAAAACAACTGAGAACTCATAGAACTCATATGCATAGTGAACTCTAACTAGAATGGGCATAAAACAAGAATATGTCAACAAGATAGGTTACAAACCTTAAGTCGTGGGCTAGTGATTAACAATACTCTTGACATATAAGATTCTCTTTGTCAAGAACCAATCTTTGACAAAACAAATATTTAAGAGTTAGTGCGGATTCTTATCAAGGAAAAACATTCCTCACAATTAGTCTTAGTTGGTCTTTGTCTTATCCAAAACATCACAACTTACCAATTTCAAATGTACAAGAGTAAGAAAACATTTTACTCTACATTTGACAAGTGTTTTAAACCTTTCTTAAGATTATGTCACTCAAGGCTCAATCTTGGAGTATGACTCTAATATTTGATTTTGGAACAAAGTATGATTTATCTTTTGATTTAACCATTTCAACAATTCATGATTCCACTCCATAGCCAAACAAATGAACCAAGGTTTCCCTAGAAGATCAATTGTGATATGGTTTTATATCACTAAGATAATCATAAAACAAGATACTCAAGTAGTCTCCCATCTCTTCAGATTGGAGAAACTTTTATCTTTCTGCCTAATTTGATTCTTCTTATTCATTCTGCCAATCATTGAAAACATTCAAATGTTTCAGAATTACATTTAAACCATATTTACTAAACATTAGTAAATCATAACGAATAATCTTATCAACCTGTGTGGTGGATCTGACCAGCACACGACCAAGTGTACCCAATCCTTTAGTCCTTCACTTGACTCATATGCACATGTTAGAAAGAAATTAGTCCTAATTTCCCAAAGATGAAAAATTATCATTCTTCATACAATACAAGTTGCATGATTCCAATATTCTATCCAACTGAACCTTGGGTGATGAGAATGTTTCCTTATTTGGTAAATTATGATACTACCACAAATGAGAGAATCAAATCCATTTACCAATATTGCTTATCAATGGAAACATATAAACAACAATTTTCTCACAAATGCCATTGTAAGGATGCTTAAAATTAATAAAACAAAAAATTTCTTTTATTTTAAAAACTTGTGGAAAAACATATCCTTACAATGCAAATACATATGAAAACATTTTGTTGTCTATTCCAAAGCAATATGTATCAGAACTCTTATGCAGCAGCTCAAAATTATGATCATCGGACCATGCGACTGAAATCCATCTTCGCGATCAGAATCAGCATAATCATACTTTAAGCTTCCTTTGATTCTTCCAAAACATCAAAATGTAATTACATTACATCATGTATTAAGAATCTCAAAAAGAGACTTAATAGAGTTAGATAATGGAGTTTACCTGAAGCAAAGTCAAAAAGTTTGACTTTACCTTCCTTATGAAATTTCAGGAAAATTGGGCAGCTTTGCAACCAATGTCCCTTTTATTGGCAAAATAAATATATGGACTCTTTGGAAATGGTTTATGGGACTATCAAAGAGTTAACCTTTCTCCTTACCATTAGGTCAAACGACTTGACCATGGTCGATCCCTTTCAGTTGGGAAGAAAAAGTTTTTCTAGACTTCCAATGTCACCATTGTCAATGTCCAAATAGGTTTGGGAAGTAGATCTTCCAATCTAATTTGCTTTACCAATGGTCCAAATCATTATTGATTCAACATCATCAAGAAAATAGGTAAAATCATTAAGTGTCATGTCGTGATCTGTCATCAGGGAGTGACTGAAGAACCAACTCAACAGCCAGCTACCTCGAGACTTCGACACCCAACTCTCCCGGCTTGTCAATATGTGACTTAACCTCTAAGATGTAAGCACATATAGACTATGCTTGCCAATAAGGATTGAGTGACTTAGAACTTATTAAGTCTTGAAACTTGTGGGATATGGAGATTTATTGGAGGAGGTGGAGGAAGTGAAGTATGATTTCCAGTCCCACTAATGCACAACAAAGGGATTGATCTTTCAACTTGATTGCCATTTGGGATATCGTCTTCATTAGGAAGCTTGTTCCTAAAGATTTGGGAAGACCATAGTTGTCTGAAGGAGACATCTATAAGGGAGAAATTCAAGTTAGTTGATTCAAAGTCCTTAATATAACACCCAATATGAAATATTAAGGCTAGGACCCAACAACCTACTTATAACTGGAAGAGGGATGCCGTAATCCGAGTTATAAAATAGTTGAAGGTAGGTAAATGACGATTTACCAATTTCCATCATGAAAAACGAAATATAATTAAGTTTTAATTTGATTTGAAACTCCTAGATATTTTGAGATACATTGAACTTTCAATGGCATGTTTGAATCTCGATTGTGCCCCCTCAAGTTTGTGACTGGGATGTCAAGGATCACAAACAAGGTGTGAATAATCATGCAAATCTACTTGGTACCCTTAATATTTATCACCTACTCGATGTGCCGGTTAACCACACACGCTCCACCGATCTATGATAAATTTAAGTTACCCTTTGCCACACTTGGTTAGTCCCATGTCAGTGTGTCGGTTAACCACACACGCTCAACTAACGACTTAACAAGGTGCAAAGTGCAATTTCATGGGTTAGCACTTTTCACATTTTCCTAAGTAACTAAGATTGGGAATTTATTAGTGTTTAGTTACTTAGTATTTATCATGATACTTTTAATGAAGGGAGAATTATAGTCATACCCATTCGGCTAACGACCCTCTGCCAGTCAAAGAAGCGGTGGGTGAGAGTGGATACCCATTAAACTGCCATTTTATAGGTAGTGACCCTATACCCCCCCTTATAGACCGGCTTCGTGAATGAGGCCTACTAATTGTAAGATTGAATTATTCTTATATATATATATATACACACACACACACACACACATATATATATATATATATATATATATATATATATATATAATAACTAAACTCTTAATATTATAGAAGTATAAGATTTGAATTTTAAACTCTTAAAATTCTAAGGTTTTAATTTGGAATTAAAGTATTAGAGTGTAAGACTATACAAATTCCAAAACTTGAGGGCAAGTTTTGAAACTATTTCAAGACTTTTCATTTCATAACTTATAAGTTTAATGTACATTAAAATGAAGACTCTTCATTTTTATGTAACTCCTTATTCTTTAATAACACTTTTAAAGAAGCGACTCTTAATTATCCATAACTTTAATAACACATTTAAAGGAAGAAACTCTTGGTTTTCCATAACTTGAGGACAAGTTATGGAATCCATTAAAGACATCAAGTGCTTCAAATAAAACTAACAAGCATGTCTAGCAATATTCATGATCAAAATTAAACTCATATGAACAAGACAATTCAAATCAAGCAATTTTCATGTAATTAGCCTAACCATTAAACTAATACAATACATTAAACTGTTGACAATTATCTTTTGAATTGGATTAGAATGATCATTACCACATAAAAAACAGCTTATGGTAATGTTCCTAGTCCAAATCCAGCCAAAATTCACGAAGATATGCATTTTGGGAGACAAACTCGTCGAGTTCTTCATGGAACTCGTCGAGTCCATGTTATATAACATGAACTCGTCGAGCTTTCCTCTAGAACTCGTCATGTTTTAGGTCCTGACAGATTCTTGGCTTTAAAAAATCAGATTGCATCAAGTATAATCGAAAACAGCCCTAGGCTCTGATACCACTGTTGGGTTTTGAGCATTCTAACACTCTTATGGTGTACATGCAACCCTAAATACCTTGGATCTATGTTTTCTCTATTATACATGCAAATATGAACTTTCCAACGTATTACCCTAACTAGCATACAGTCTTGTGTACTTGTATAACAAAAGTAGATAGAATACATACCTTATTGATGTAGCTTGATTCCATAAAGCTCAAGAGCCTAGTGCCCCAGGTGTGACACCTCAAATGGTTCACAAAACACCATGAACATCTTGGAATAACCATGAGAAGAGGATATGAGACATGGAAATCGGCTTGCCCTCCATATTATGCACTAGTGCCAATTTCACCAACCAATGGGGTCTTTATATAGTGTGCACATTACGGTTACACCATGTAACCCATGACTTTACCCATTCCTTATGCTCCATGGGTTTTAACCTCAACGGAGTATCCATGGGCCACCACATGGGTTAAACCCACCATAAGGAATCATGGATCATAAGCCCATATATATAAGAATCAATGATTTACACAATCAATCCCCATATATTTAATTACTCTCTTTTTGATCACTAAATTAACTCCAAATTAATTCTTGATCGATACTAATTAAATAATATGATTTCATATTAATATATTAGAACTTATAGTATATTAATATGTTACAAATATCTTCTTCTCATTAAAAGGTCTACCCAAATGTTCTGATGTCATGCAACCCATATGGACCATGCCGGGTCAGGTCAAGTATATACCAATTATAGCTATGGACTTCGACACTAATCCAACAGTATCAAGACTTATGAAAATCTTACTGGTGGCCAGGTATAAAAGAGGATATAGCCTATTTTGTTGAAAGGTGTTTGACGTGCTTGAAGGTGAAGGCTGAGCACCAAAGGCCTTATGGTCAGTTACAGTCAATGGAGATTCTAGTATGGAAATGGGATTACATCACAATGGACTTTATGACTAAGTTACCTAGGACACCGAAGGGTTATGACGCGATTTGGGTAGTCGTGGATAGATTAACCAAATCAGCGCACTTCTTTCCGATTAAGGAGACATACCCGTTGGAAAGGTTAGCTAAGTTGTATGTTGATGAGATAGTGAAACTGCATGGAGTTCCATTGTCTATTGTTTCGGATCGGGATAGTCGCTTTACGTCAACATTTTGGGGTAACTTCCAACGAGAAATGGGTACTCAAGTGAAATTGAGCACGGCGTACCATCCACAAACATATGGGCAAAGTGAACGGACAATACAGACCTTGGAAGATATGTTACGGTCTTGTGTTATTAATTTTAGAGGGTCATGGGAACACATTTGCCATTGATTGAGTTTGCCTACAACAATAGCTATCATGCAAGTATAAAAGTCGCACCATATGAGGCTCTATATGGTAGGAAGTGTAGAACTCTATTATGTTGGAATGAGGTGGGGTAGAAACAGTTGGCTAGACCTGAACTTGTTCAGAAAACTACCGAAAAAATCCAGGCGATTAGGGATAATATTAAGGTTGCACAGGATCGACAGAAAAGTTATGCAGATAAGTGGAGGAAGCCAATAGTGTTTCAGGTTGGTGATAAGGTCATGTTAAAAGTGTCCCCATGGAAGGGCGTTGTGTGTTTTGGTAAGCGAGGGAAGTTAATTCCTCGCTATGTTGGACCCTTTATAATTAAGGAACGAGTTGGAGAGGTTGCCTATCGATTGGAGTTACCAAGGGAAATGCAGGGCATTCATAGCACATTACATGCCTCTAATCTAAAGAAGTGTCTAGCGGATGCCGCCATGGAAGTGCCACTTCAAGAAATTAAGATTGATGGGAAGCTACGATATACGGAAGAACCTATCGCAATTATAGATCGAAAGGTCAGAAAGTTAAGGAGTATGGAGATACCACTGGTGAAAGTTCAGTGGAAGTATCATAAAGGTTCAGATGCAACATGGGAGACCGAGCGAGATATGAAGACTAAATACCCTCATTAATTTGTTTAATTCAAATTTCGAGGATAGAATTCCTTTAAGGGGAGAAGATTGTGATAACTTAAATTTAAGATATAAAAATATATATGTAAGTAGATTATATCATTATAATAAAATGATTAATTCAAGGAATAATTAGGTAATTAGTATATAATTATGGAGATTAAAGGCAAAAACTGTCATCTTCATTGGGCCAGTTAAATTCGAGCAAATGCAATAGCTTCACCGGTTATAGACTTAGGCATTATATATAGCACGTAAAATCGAGTGTAAACCCCACAAGAATTTCAGAAATCGACTAAAAATCGAAGGAGTAATAGGGGTTGGAAGTTCTTGAAGAGTTTTTGGAGTTTTATCTTGAAATTAAGGTATGATTACTCAATTTAAGCTTAATTAGTAGCTTAGATAGATTTATATGCGAGTTAAACGTATTTTGGTTCAACCTAGTGTCTCAATTCGATCCAATCAATATCAAATCGACAAAGGTTATAAGGAACGTTTTTATTCAATAATTTATTTAATTAACTGGGTTATGGAGCGAGAATTAGATAGCTGTTTATGGGTTATGATTAGAAAGAAGTGGAGATAAATAATGGTGGTTTTTATTAAATTATTTTATACGATTTTCAGAAAAAAAAAAAAAAAAAAAAAAAAAAAAAAAAAAAAAAAAAAAAAAAAAAAAAAAACTTCCCAAATGTTTCTTAATGGCATAAATGATAAGTTTCTTTCAGGTAAGGAAGACGGGCTTTAGGCCTTATTTTTTTTAGGGAAAATGACTTGATAGGGTAGTATACTTTTTGAAATGTACACATTTAGTCCTTATTCTTTTTTTCTTGTAAAATAAATCTTTATACTTTATTTTTGTAACAGTGCAATCCTTGTGACCGGCTATACCCGGTATACCGGTCATATACGAATTTTCTTTTAGGAAAAAATGACTTGATAGGGTAAGATACTTTTTGGATTGTACACATTTAGTCCTTATTCTTTTTTTTTGGAAAGTAAACCCTTATACTTTATTACTATGTACACATTATGTCATTTTCACCGGATTCTACAGGTTTTGCTTATGTGGAAGCACAAGTGGCACTAAATAGAAATTAATTAGCTTAGTTACCGCAGGTGGGTGATCCTTCAGCAACAAGAAAAGGGCGGAGACCCTTCTCTTTCTCGTCTGTCTTCCTTCCGGTCGAACAACAACAGCCAAACACCCTTTAGCTGTTGTGTTTCTCCGATTTGTCTCTCTTTGCCTCCATCTTTGAGATATGTTGCCAGAAAAAGAAGAAAAAATCAATGAGGGGGCTACCAGAGCAGCTCCTCGTCGCCAACTACCGTCTCTACTTCCTCCTGCCTCCACTTCGTTTTTGCCATCATTCCTCCTTGCTACCAGTGATGTGTAGGAACACACAAAGGAGTCGTCGGAGATCAGGGTCTCCCTCTTTTTCATGATGAATAAAAGTTTCAAAAATCTCGTTGTGGATATATGGATGTCACCTGGGTATTTCATTTCAACAAAATAAAAGAAATGGAAAATGACTTGATATGGTAAGATACTTTTTGAAATGTACACATTTAGTCCTTATTATTTTTTTTTGTAAAATAAACTCTTTCATGTCAGCAAAACCTGTAGAATCCGGTGAAAATGACCTATTATGTACATATTAATAAAATATAAGGGTTTATTTTACAAAAAAAATAGGATTAAATGTATATATTTCAAAAAATATATTACCCTATCAAGTTATTATCCCTTTCTTTTACAAATACTTGACATTGAGTTGTAATTTACCAAAACATACAAATAAAAAAAAATAAGTGATAACCGACAATAAGGCTTGTTTACCAAGACTTATTGTCTGCATAGAATTTTGTGTTTCTCTTCATTTTAAAAGTGGAAAGAAAAATCGTAGTTACAAGTTAGCCCCGGGAACTTTTAAAATCTTATTGATTTTTTTTTAAGTTAAAAATTCCAACAGTTTAGTGCTTAAGAAACATGTACTTTCTTCTACCGATTGGAAATTGAAGTTACATAAAAGGTCCCTGCACTGCTAATAACTTGAAAAATAATTATCCAAAAGGTTCAATCACATTGCGTCGAAAACAATAATCGTACAGATGGTCTTTGAGTTTTTTAATTTGTTAATGTAAAGTCACATATTAAACCTAATTTTAGTTTTTGAACCTTGCATTTAATGATTAAAACATTTTTTTTGGTTTTGGGATGGCTAATTAAAATATTTTATCATAAAATTATTATTCAAGAGTAATATTATAAAGGGAAGTGTCATAAGTTGTTCAAGAAAGTTTTTACAAAAGAAAATCGTAATCAACAATTATCGTTTCTAATAGTTAGTTCGATGAGACACGTAGAAAGTTGAACCAAAATGATCGCATAGGATGTTTTTCTAGGATCGTTGTCTTAGGAAAATTTATTGGTGGAATGTAGGATGCGTATAGCGTGACAAGCTTTGGTTAAGACCTAAACGCCAACAAGATGAGTTTCGTATGAATTTTATGGTTACTTCCATGAAAAGTTAATTCTAATTTATTTGCAGTTACATGTTACCGTTGTTATTGCTATGAAAAAGTGTGTGAATTTTATGAATTATTACATGTAAGAGGGTGAAAAGGTGGGTGACATATAAATAGGGAACATGTGTATTAACTACACGGTATTATTATTAGACGTCGTACATGGTGTCAGTATGCGACGGAGAGCTTACACTCTGATTAATTAGCCGTAAGCATATTTGTTGTGCCTGACGGAGGGACTTGCTCCATGAAAATGACAGTAGTTCCCTAATGTGTCACCAAGGGTGGAAAGAAATGAAAAGAATTATATTTGATAATTTGTTGCATTATTTTTGTTTGTTTTATTACGTTAGTATGCATGAAAACTACGAACTCACTAGGCTCTAGGCTTACCCATTAGAATCTTTAAATGCACACAACCCAGGAAATAATGAGCAAGCGGGAATAGAAAGGATAAACCTCAGACTTGAAGAAGGCGACAAGTTTTGAGGGAATACGTAGCGCACCAAGTGTTTACTTAAATTTCTATTTGTTTCCGCTATTATTATTAATAATGACATTAGTTTTTGAAATTTTAAAAGTTTTGAGACTATGTTAAATTAATATCAATATTTGAAATTAGGGGCGTTACACATATACACATACAGATAAAAGATTTATTTTGAACAACGAATATTAATGTGTTCCCATGGAAGTTATGTTAATAAAAATAATATCCTTTGGATGTATTAAGGTAAGATCTTCAATGAATCACCGCATATACTGCTAAACTATATGCAAAACAAGTTTTTGACTATATGCAAAACACGTTTGTTGATTAGTTGTGTATATTAATTAAAAATAGTTGAATCATGGTGGAAAGATATAATACAGAAGTGAATCACGTTATAAAATATTCATGGTTCATGGTTAATATATTTTTTTAAAAGAAGCTGAATCATGTTGTACCATGATTCACCTCGTTATAAAATGTTGAATTATTAAAATATTGGAGTTTAACGGCTTAATTAACGGCTTAATTAATATGTATCTAGGAAGAAGGTAGTCACTTGGTCTGCGATGATTCGTCTTGTTATAAAATATTGAGCCATTAAAGTTCACTTGAATCATGATATAAGTTGATACATCCTAAACTAAATAATTTATATGCATGGATTAGGATTCATTTTATTACAAGTCATTTGAATAATTGAATATCTTCACCTTCTTATAATTCTTATTTATAAATAGTACAACTATGAATTGTTATAGGTTTAGAATGTGTTTGAAGGACTTAAGCTAACTTATTTTTTAGCTTGTAACAATATAGAGTTTCGTAAATACTATAAGATTAGCTTACAAACTAAATTTAAAATAAATTACTCAAAATAGCTTATTAAGAATCTAATAAGAGTTTTTCCAAAATATTTTGTAAATATGTTCTTAATTTAAGAAAGAAATAACACCATTTATTTATTAACTAGTGAATGACCCCTCCTTTGCGGGGGTTAGATATGCATCTCATTGTTTCAGATATTGATTCAATTGGTTGCAAAAGGAAGTTAAGATATATATTCTATTTATTTATAGATTGACATGGATGTCATTACACTAGACATGATTTACACTAATTAGCCTTATTTTTTATTATACATTTATACTTTCCGATCCTTTTGTGGATTGATCCAAACATGAAGGATATATTGTCTTCCATGGAGAGGTGGTCATTGGCGTCTTCAAGGATTGTGTTTAGGATTTTGTAATCTAGTTGGTCCCATTTTTGTGGAGATGGTGTTATAAGAGTCATCATCTATGGTGAAGCCTTGTTGTAGGTTGGTTTGAGCTGGTTCTATGAGATTTTGTACATCTCAGAGGCAGGCAATGAGTAGGAGAACGTTTTTTAGGGCTTGCTTGTTCATTTTTTTTTTTGGTATTTTGGATGGGATAATTTTTTTTTTTCTGTGTATGGATTTTCGAGGTTGGGATACTTATATAGTATTGTAAAATATGAGTTGGGCTTTGGTTATTGACATGGAGACATGTAGGCTTATATGTATGTTGTCATTTTTGTGATAGGTTTTTACAGGTTGCATTGGTTACTATTTATATGATGCGGTGGCTTGTTTTCGTAATTATAGTAGTAGTTCCTACGCGAGCCTATAATAGTTATGGTTTGAATAAAGCTACATGTGTGTATCGTCTTGGTTTGTAATTAGATTATCTATTCTTTTAGTATATGTGTATTGTGAATAATTTAATATGAACATTATAACGTACTTCTTCTATGAATGTAATGTATCTTTTTATATTCTTGTTAACCTGTATATGAATGGTTGGAGTTTATCTAAAAGAAAAGAACAACATCTAAAATACTTAAATATTGCATAACATTAGTTCATAAACAGATAGACGATGATTTAACATCAACTACATAAAGGAAAGCATATGGGATGGTACATACTGAATCAAAACACAAAAATCCCATTCAAGAACACCCTTGGAATAGCTACATATGGTTGGTCGTCTTCTGGAAGATTTTTGTGGCTTTTCTTCAGCGCTGCCATCTTTTTCTGCATTGTTTGATAGTTCCTATAATTTTCGTCACCTCATACTTGGTGTCGAACAGGAATATCGCCATTTGCAGGTAGTTGTTGTACTTGGGAGCGGTGTTTATTTCAAACATGATCTTCTCTTTTATTTTGATGTTCCCAATATTCGTCTGGCGGAGGAATCAAGAAAAGTCACCACCACCGTCGTGAGGCGGTGGCTGCCGCCTCCTGCCACCGCCAACCACCACAATAAGTGGTTGTGTGCATTTATATGTCTGTGTTTTAGTGTGGGATTGTTTATGTAGGGTTAGTGCATTGATTTTTTGGGCAAAATCACCACCACCACTGCCGTGAAGTGGTGGTTGCCGCTATGAGCCGCCACCGATCACCACCACCCGAGGTAGCAGTGGGTGGTGCCTGGCCAAGTAGACCCCTAATGGACCCAAACACTTAACTTTGGACTGGGCTGGTTCGTTATTAGGCTTGAAAACCCTAATTAGGGTTTAGAAAACCCTAATTTTAGAGATTATTGGTTTGGACCTATCGGGAACCGCGTGTGGACCATTTGACTGAAGTTATGACCTATGTTGATTCCATGGTATGATAGCTTAATGGATTAAGTCCTTAATGGGTTAAGTGAGAACAATTAACCCTAATTCTCATTTCATGTGAAAACCCTAAATGTGTTGGGTTTAGAGTTGGGCCTCCTGTTGGGCCTAGATAGATGGACTCTTGATGGGCCAACTATTAACAAGTATATGGACTAGAATAATTGGATTGGGCTTTAGGATAAGGCCTATTAGACAGGCTTGGCCCCAATTGAGAAAATTAGGCCATAGATGGACCATAACTAGACCTTGATGATTTTGAGATATTGGACCATTGGATTGCCAATTGTTTGGACCAGAATAAATAGTTGGGCCTTAAGGTAAGGCCATGTAAGGGTTTGGGCCCAATTTGGAAAATTGGGCCATAGTTGGGCCTTGGTTGACTATTGGTATTTTAGGCCTTCAAAGTATGAGTTGGGCCTTGGTCTTGGACCAAGCTATGTTTGGGGTAAATGGTCCTTTTACCTCAAGTGTCTATTTTAGAGTTATGCATTGGAAACCCAAATGGTTAATTGGGTTTTATTTTGATGTTGACAGTGTAGGGATATATCAGCCAACAGTATAAGAATTATTTGCAAGACTTCAGCAGTGCGAGGTGAGTCCTCTTCCAGTAGGAACGGGTCTAAGGCACCAAGACCGACCCGTATATGTGATACGTTAGTAGTTGAGTGTGGGCGGGGCCCGTATCTCATTATTATCTTAGTATAGTTATGAGTCAGATTATTAGATTGCTATACTTGTTGTCTGTGTGATACCCGTATGTGTTGTTAGGAATGTGAGTGTGGACGAGGCCCGTATCTTATAGTAGCTGAGTGTGGGTGGGACCCGTATCTCATAAATAGTTGATATGGTACAGATTTATATGCTTAGTGATACTTGTTTGTGTAGTACTTGTATGTATTTTTATGACTAGTACTGTGTGGGCGGGGCTTGTATCTCATAGTAGCTGAGTGTGGGTGGGGCTGATATCTCATAGCAACTGAGTATGGGTGGGCCCCATATCTCATAGCAGCCGAGTGTGGGCGGGGCCCGTATCTCGATGTAGCTGAGTGTGGGCGGGGCCGTATCTCAAAGCCAACGGAGTGTGGGCGGGGCCAGTATCTCCTAGTTAGCGGAGTGTGGGGCCCGTATCTGCCAGTAGCATGATTATGTGTATGGTATGTGGTAGTTTGGGGAGACTCACTAAGCTTCGTGCTTACGGTTTTCAATTTTGGTTTTAGGTACTTCGGTTTTCAAAAGAGGAGTTCGGGATGATTGCAGTGCACACACCATCTGTTCAGCCTGGGATGTTTATACTCTGATATTTTTAATAGTTGTTATGATATTTTTGAGATACATTGTTTATGATTTTTATATGATGTTCGATGACTATGGTTTTGTTATTAAATTAAAACAAAATTTTTACACTGTATTTTTGGGATGATTCAAGTTGGTATGAGAGCCTTGGTTGAGGGATTCGGGCATACTCTAGGGTGTGTCTGAACTCAAACTAAGGAATTGGTATAGAAATTTTCAAAAGGAAAATAAGTTTTTGTAAGAAGGATTTTGAGGAAAGAAAAGAGTTTTAGAAAAAGCGAAAAGAATTTTGAGAAAGAAAAGAACTTTGAAAAGAGAAAAAGGGTGTGGTGTATGCAATCAGTCAAGCTCAAGTAAGTACTCCCTAATTACCCATACAAGTTTATGTTATGATATGTGTACCAGCTTTATGAGAATTACATGCTAGTTTAGGGATAAGGGTCTAGGAAGGATGGCTTATGTGCCTGTTATATGTATCTCAACTTTAGGAACTGCATGCTAGTAGAGATTAGTCAGGGGATAGCATGAAAGAGATAAGCTTGATTATGTTTACTCGATGCTTGAATGCTGATTGCGTTGTGCTTTTAGAAGTCTTAGTTATCTTTTACTAACTAGTAAATGAATATGTTACGTTACATATTGCGAGGATTAAATAATTTCAGAAGGTTAGGTCTAGCTCTATTACGCAACTCTTGTCTGAGTCTAACCGTTGTAGGGTATGATCTCTCATTCGAAGAATTATCTAGTCTTAGTGATATGTAAAAGTATTCACAAGCTAGTTAGGGGAGGTAATAGGGACTTCTTATGCAGCTGATAGCGGAGAGTGGGTTGGTGATTACTCTAGGGAAAGCCTAGGAAGAGTTTAGTATGAGATCAACAATAGTAGTAAAAGGGACTTGTTGGAGCCAAGGTAGATCTTGAGGAAAGTATGGATAGATATGGAAGGTAGTATGGGCCTGTACTATTGAAAGTAGAGGATCCGTACTTGAATCAAGGAAGGTTGAGATGAATCCAGGAAACTTGTAGCGTGTGAGATCCCTCGAGTTATGATGAGTATTATGATGTTAGTGATGGTATATTACCGAGTATAGTGATGCTACGTGGTAGACCAGATGGTAGTTCTGTTGCCGGCAAGGGATCAGGATCAGACTCTGAAGCCGGACAGCTTGATGGTCAGATGAGGGAGTTCATTCCATCTGAGAGTATGCGTGGTATCATTGACTAGACTCCTGTGATCTTTAGTATAATCAAGGAGGGTATTTTAGAGATTTGTGATGAGAGGCTGAGTGCATTCTGCACCGAGATAGCAGCCATGATAGGGACGCATACGTTGATGATTTGGGAGTTCAGAGCTTGTGAAGCTCTAGATTATCATGGGGTTAGGGACCCCATTGCTAGCAGCAGGTGATTGGATGATGTCGCAAATATTTTCGTACTAGTCGTAGTCTCAAAAGGGGACAAGGACCGACTTACTTCCTGCCTCCTGAAGGACAGGACACGTGATTGATGGAAAAAGGTTAGTAGAAGTTTGAGTGAGGATGCGCTTAATGCTATATCATGGGATGACTTTTAGACTAGATTCTGGGCAGAGTGTGCCCAGGCGATTGAGGCACAACAGTTGACACAAGAGTTGTTAGATCTTGACCAGACAATTGAGACTATGGCAGAGATCATTGCCAAGTCTCGGGAAAGAGCTTATATGGTACCACAGTATGCAGCAGATGAGGAAATAAAGAAGGTAAGGTATCATAACATACTGTAGAATGATATCAGGGAGATCGTGAGTATCTCGGGGTGTAAAACCCTGAATGATATGACTTCTAGAGCTCGAGAACGGGATATCGACTCGGAGCACATTGGTAAGAGGGAATCGTATTAGTTGCTTATACTAAAGGGTCTCGGGAGGAGACCCAAGATTTAGGATTAGCCTTTGAGAGGCCGTAGGACCAGATTTGGTGCAACACTTGCAGGAAACTACACGAGGGAGCCTTTCGTTCCAAGGGTTTGAGTAAGTGTAACCCTAGGTTGTCCTCTGTTTGCGTTTGAATTATATTTTCAAGAGATGTCATATGCCAATTGAATACCAAGAATATTAGCGGATAGCGATAGATCATTTCCCAAATTGTGGGGTTGGGAGAGTACAACGTCATCTTGGTTTATTCCAAGACTGAGGAGCAGCACGAGAAGCACCTGAGGGAGGTGCTAGAGACTTTGGAGAGGGAGAGACTTTTTGCAAGGTTCTACAAATGTGAGTTTTGGTTGCGCGAGGTGCAATTTTTTGGGCACCTTGTCAACCAGAAGAGTATTTTAGTTGATCCGACCAAGATAGAGGCCTTGATGCAGTGGGAGATTCCCAGGTCTCCAACTGAGATTCGATGTTTTCTGGGTCTAGCGAGTTGTTATCGGAGATTTATTCGGGACTTATCCAAGATTGATGGTCCTTTGACCCGACTGACCAAGAAGTCAGTGCCCTTTCTCCGGGGGCCTGACCAACAGGCAGCCTTCGAGACTCTCAAACAACGTTTTTGCGAGCCACTGATTCTTACCCTGCCAGATGATTTCATGGTTTATGGTGACGCTTCGATCATGACATGGGTGCGGTACTGATGCAGTAGAGTCACACGATAGCAGGCCTTAGGGAATCAGGTTGGGGATTCCAGTAAGGACATGAGTTCAGTTTGGGATGGTAGATCGTATGTATGCTCGATGTTGGATGTGTTTAGATTAGTAATCAGCAGCCAGATAGTGTTAGAGTGCTGTAAGTCTGTGGGGGTAGTCGTAGCATTCACTACCAGCATGATAGTGTTAGATTGTTGTAAGTATGTGGGGGTAGCCGTAGTATTCACTAGCAGTCACATAGTGTTAGAGTGTTGTATGTCTGCGGGGGTAGCCGTGGCATTCACTAGCAACCAAATAGTGTTAGAGTGTTGTAAGTCTGCGGGGTTAGCCATAGAATTCACTAGAAGCCAGATAGTGTTATAGTGTTGTAAGTCTGCGTGTGTAGCCACAAGGTTGGTAGATAATGCTAGAGTGTTTTGAGACTGTGGGTGTAGCCGTGGCATTCAGTAGGTTGGTAGATAGCATGGGAGTGTTGTTAGATCGCAGAAGGAACAGTAGTACCCACCATTTCGGGTGTGGCAGTGAGGACATAGCAAATCCATGGATTGGCTTCTGGATTTCCCCAGATGAATTAGACTTGTTTGAGCCATTGGTAAGACCGTAGGAACATCATTGCAATCAGGGGATCTAGGAAACGATGGACCTTATAAGGTCGTTTGTGATATAAGGCTACCCTCGATCATGTAGCATTCACTTTTAGCATTGGGTTTGGGTGATGTCAAGATCCAACCTATGGACCCGATCAGTTAGATCAGAAAATCGTTAGAGCCGCAGTGGCAAGATAACTAGTGGTAATTGTAGACAGAAGAGGATTGTGTTCGAAAGCCATGTGGGGACGACTTTGTTGGAGTTCCTTTGGCTCCGTAACCAGGTCGGAACCCGGTATTTCAGATGTTTGGTGAACGAGTTGAGACGAGGGAGGTCTCGGTAATTTTGGAAGGCAGCCAGGGTGCAACATATTGTTTCAGACAGTTCAGTGTTTCAGGAAGTTCAGTGCTTCAGATAGTTTCAGTGTCTCAAGCAGCAATGACATTTTGGAATTTTATGTATGGTTAGAGTCACAAATAGCGTGGGTTATGCTAAGTTACTCACTGTGGGATTATCTGAGCCTTGGCCAAGTATAAGTGATCTGTAGGGATAATTAGGTCTGTGATCCTATTTTATAGTGGGAACCTTGACCTATTAGAAGTTAAGTAGTCAGTTGATGGATAAAAGGACTGGATTCAACGATAATGATTCAGTATGAGTGGTCTGGCAGGGAATCAGACCATCTCAAGACAACAGATTTCAGACGGAGTAGATGTGATATTGTTGCAAGGATTTCGTTAATCTGTGGATTTTAGGGCCTTGCGAAGGATGGTCACGGTTACCCTGGGGAAGGCTAGGGTGCGCCCAGGATTGTGGCCAGGTCACTTGAGTGGTTTGGCATGTAAGGAATGGTAAAGAAGGATTTCGAGGCCGAAATCTAATTTAAGTGGGGGAGAGTTGTAACACCCCGTTTATTAAATAAATAAATGAGCAAATTAATAAATTAATAGTAGCCCTAAAATCCGTAATGATATAGCAAGGTGTTGGTCTCGATGGTTAATTGTTACCATTTTAGAAGTTTGGGGTTAAAAGTGTAAGTTTGGGATTTAATTTGAAAAGGATTCCATAAGTCAGTGTGCGTTTGGTAATTGATGGACTTAAATTGAAAGGATTTTTAAATGACGAGGGCTGAATGGTAAATTGTGGATCTATTTTGAAAAGATTAAGAGTGGGAGGGACCAAATGTGTCAAAATCGTAGGGAGTTTGTATGGCACGGGATTAGACCCGATGAATTTTTTTCTCTCCCGTTGCATCTCTCAAACCTAACCCTAGGGCACACTTCAACAGCTGTCACCACCATGATAAACCACTTAGGCCGCCGCTGCCAGTTGGGTTTGAGCTCCATCTGTCCGCCGCCTGCAGCCTCCCTCCCCTAACGACACCACATGCCATTCTTCTTCCCCCCTCATTTCCTGTCTTCATTCCAATACGCTACCGGAAAATCTCGGTAAGTCCTTCTCGTGTGCGCTTTCTTTTGCTGCCGGACTCGGCCACCATTTCTATTAATCTCAGTGGCGTCAGCCACCAAGTGGGTGACTGAGAGTGGTCATTTCATGTTCTTGTTCATTGTGTGGGTGAATCTCGGTCGGAGGAATCAAGAAAAGTCACCACCACCGCTGGGAGGCGGTAGTTGCCAACTCCTGCCACCACCAACCACCACAATAGTTGGTTGTGTGCATTTATATGTGTGTGTTTTGGTGTGGGATTGTTCATGTAGGGTTAGTGCATGGATTTTTTTGAAAAATCATCAGCACCACTGACGTGAGGTGGTGGTTGCCGCAACCGATCACCACCGCCGAGGTGGCAGTGGATGGTTCCCGGCCAAGTAGAACCCTAACGGACCTAAAAACTTAAATTTGGACTTGGCTAGTTTGTTATTGGGCTTGGAAACCCTAATTAGGGTTTAGAAAACCCTAATTAGGGTTTAGAAAACCCTAATTTTAGAGAATATTGGTTTGAACCTATCGGGACCCACGTGTGGACCAGTGGACTGAAGTTATGACCTATGTTGATTCCATGGTATGATTGCTTAAGGGAATAATGGACTTAATAGGTCAAGTCCTTAATGGGTTAAATGAGAACACTTAACCCTAATGGTCATTTCATATGAAAACCCTAATTGTGTTGGGTTTAGAGTTGGACCTCCTGTTGGGCCTAGATGGCGGGACTCTTGATGGACTAACTATTAAAAAGTATATGGACTAGAATAATTGGATTGGGCTTTAGGATAAGACCCATTGGACAGGCTTGGGCCCAATTGAGAAAATTGGGCCATAGATGGACCATAACTAGACCTTGATGATTATGAGATATTGGACCACTGGATTGCCAATTTTTTGGACCAGAATAAATAGTTGGGCATTAAGGTAAGACCATGTAAGGGTTTGGAGCCAATTTGGAAAATTGGGCCATAGTTGGGCCTTGGTTGACTATTCGTATTTTGGGCCTTCAGAGTATGAGTTGGGCCTTGGTCTTGGACCAAGCTATGTTAGGGATAAATGGTCCTTTACCTCAAGTGTGTATTTTAGGGTTATACATTGGAAACCCAAATGGTTAACTGGGTTTTATTTTGATGTTGACAATCTAGGGATATGTCAGCCAACAACCCAAGAATTATTTGCAGGACTTCAGTAGTGCGAGGTGAGTCCTCTTCTAGTAGGAACGTGTCTAAGGCACCAAGGTCAGCCCGTATCTCATAGAGTGTGGGTGGGGCCCGTATCTCATAGTAGCTGAGAGTGACAGGGCCCGTATCTCATAGATAGCTGATATGCTACAATTTTATATGCTTAGTGATACTTGTTTGTGTGGGTGGGGCCCATATCTCATAGTAGCTGAGTGTGGGCGGGTCATGTATCTCATAGCAACTGAGTGTGGGCGGGGCCCATATCTTATAGCAACCAAGTATGGGCGGGGCCCATATCTCGAAGTAGCTGAGTGTGGGCGGGGCCCATATATCAGAGCTAGCGGAGTGTGGGCAGGGCCCGTATCTCCTTGAGTGTGGGCGGGGCTCGTATCTCTTAGTAGCATGATTATGTGTATGGTATGTGGGAGTTTGGGAAAACTCACTAAGCTTCGTGCTTACGGTTTTTAGTTTTGGCTTTAGGTATTTCGGCTTTCAAAAGAGGAGTTGGGGATGATTGCAGTTCACACACCATCTGTTCAGCCTGGGATGTTTATACTCTGATATTTTTGACAATAGTTATGATATTTTAAGATACATTGTTTATGATTTTTATATGATGTTCAATGACTATGGTTTTATTATTAAATTAAAACGAAAATTTTAGGCTGTATTTTTGGGATGTTTCAACAGGCTACCCCCGAGGTCTTTCAGACAAGAAACCACATAGAAAATTATCATTCCATATGACAAGTAATGGGCCGACATTAGTGACTTCGACCCATAGATATAGTGAGAAGAATCACATGCTGAATATACAAATTACCCTGATCAGAATTAGGTCACAGACTCAAAACATGGGCCAAAGCCCTAAGTACAACTCCTAACGAAATGTCCCACTCGCCTATCCCATAATGGGCCTAACTATATTCGACTCATCCATAATAATGGGCTTCATGGCCCAAATGGCCCGAACCATGACATGCAATGTCCATAACAAAAAACTAGCTGTAACTATCCTAAGTATGCGAAGGCTTAAAACTAGTTAAGGCCCAAAAGTCACAAAATCCAATAGTTGACCAACATCCCACTGGGTGTACGCGCAACGTAAAATCAGTATGCTTAGCGTACTCGATCCTCATGCATTACGCGTAACGTATATCTTATTACGTCCAGTGTACTAAGCTCGTAAGCACTTTCAGCCATTAAGTGCTTAATCCATGCAGTCACTTCGTTAATTTCCAGATCTCGGTCATTTAAAGGGTCCTATGGAATAAAGTTGATAACTTTATGCCTTTGCGTGCCTTATGGGAGCCCAACATCCCATTTTGTCCATTAAGACTCACTTTAAGGACCTATATTCATGCATGAAGCCATGAAAACCTTCAAAATAGTATTTTTGCGCTTCTAACACACCAAAGGGACTAAGATCTAGAATTACAAGCTTCTGGACTTGCCTAAACTCACAAAAGAGAATCCATGGCCCAAAAATGAGCTTAACAACCAACCCTAACTCTAAGTGTCAAAAGGATTAATAAGTTAAGAGTTCTTTACCTCCAAAATCCTCTAAGATGATGTAGATTCAGGATTTTGAAGCCCAACCACGTGCAAGGCTTGCTCACCAACTTCTTCTTCTTGAAAACACACCAAAAGGCCACCAAAGTCACTTTCAAGCTAGGGGATCACTCTCAAAAGGTGCTAGGGTTGTTAGGGATATCCAAAGGCAGTGGAGGATTATAAGAGTGAAGGTCCAAGGTCATAAGTGAGCTTAAATAGGGATCATGCCCAAAAATTAGTGTTTTAAGTTAGTGGCTACATACGTCTCATGTACGCTTCATACACCCTACTTACGTGGCTTAAGGTCCCGTCTCGGGATGCCCTTGTACGCTAAGCGTACATAGATGTATGCCCAACATACAATTGCATCATTTCGTAAACTTCTAAAATAAACCAAACCCATTTCGAAAATAAATCACTTCCGAACTTCCAATTGCATCATTTCGTAAACTTCAAAAATTTAAGGTCACTTCGGTCTTCAAATACGCGTTATATGAAAAATTTAAGTTCGAATTTCCATATAAATTTCTCCCCCTTTTTATAATCGAAATTTGATTATAAAACCTCAAAGGAAAGAGAATGTGCGCTATTTGGAATTTTTCGTGTCAAAACTCCCTATTCACATGTGGCATAAACTTTGTGCTTTAATCCGGAAAACCAAAAAAATATTTAATTTTTAGCTTCGTTCACGGACCGTCTTTGACAAAATTTCTCAAAAATGGGTAGAAATTGTCAATTTCAAAATTCTGCAGTAACCCGGTGCGCCCAAAACAGCCAAAAATGCAAAACTCTCCCCCTTTTCCGAAGCTGGGTAGAGAGCTTCAATTAGCATAAACTGCAGGGGCCTGAAATAGATTTTCTTCAATTTCTCAGCAAGAACAGTCCATTTTCGAATTTGTGCAAACACTGCCAAAATTCCAAAACTCCAAGTACTTATTCGAAAGTTCTGTCTTTTGTCCTCTAAACATTCGAAATGCCACAAACATTTGAAAATTACCCCAACTTACGAAAGTGGGTAAAAATTGCCGAATGGTCGAATCATTAAGGGCCATTTACGAAACTTTTGAGTTTCTTCTTTCCCCACTTATTTTAATACGCAACGAATGAAACTTCATCTTCCCCTTCGTACGAAATCTTTAGCCCATTTTAACGAAGAAATACATAGGTAACGAAAATCACTTTTCGTTAATTAGCAACGAAAATTTTTCACTTCGTTCTTTCCGATCAAAAAATTTCGACTATCAATACTCATTGTCCAAATCTTCGTTATTCACGATATACAAAATTTTTGTTATCAGGTAACGAACATACAATCCTTCGCACATCAAATCCATCTGTTCGATCATTGAATCCATTACATCAACCCAAAATCAATCCGCCATTCGAAACACTGAAATCAAATCCCAACATAGTCGATTTCAACTACACATACTTCGAACATTGACTCCAAAAATTTTCTAGCCCGTTCCCAATTTATCAATACAACTCAGCCTCGACCATCTCAAAAACAAGCTTTCGCACATCGATTCTTCAATCTAGCCTTCGCTTTTTTTATTGAAATCGAAATCGATATCCAAAACATCCGATTTCAACAGCAGCAACAAAATAAACTTGACCTTTCGTTATCAGTTACTGATTTCATAGCCTTCACAATCAAGATTTCTAAAATCAATGAACCATAAACGAACCCATCACACAATCGATACCAACACCGTCTGTAACGAAACCTTCTAGTTCAAAACTGGATCGTGACCTTTGCTACCGAAAAGCCTTCATCCAAAATCAAAAATTTGATCTGTTCAAAATCTAGAAATCCTTTTATCACCTCAAAGTCATTTCACTAACATCAATGTTCTTTGCTATCGGTTTCTTCTTCCCAACACAATCCACAACATTTGATTCCAAACAACTAACCAAGATGATTTTAAAAATCAGTCGAACTCTTTGAATCCCAACATCTGTTCTTGATATAAACAACATCGATCGAAATTAAGTACCCAGATGCTAGAGACCAACATTCAAAACCCCAATACTTGACTCATTTTCAAACAATATGCATTAACCAGTTAAAATCGAGTAACTATTAGACATCGACATTTAACCTTCGTTCCTAAAGCAGATCAAGTATCAAATTCGATTACTCTTCAAACGTCAAGAACGAATCCTCTTGAATCAAGTCCAAAGAAAAAACAACTTTTGATTTCATTATCGATTCAGTCAAAAAGTTTCAATCAAAAGTTAATTTTGACTTACTGTGTTTGACTCTCAGAAATCGACTGAAATAGAGAATCAAAAACATAGGAAATCAATTTGAATGCAACTCCAAATCATCAACTCAACTAGGATAGAACACCTTAGTCGAAATCAAGAGGCTAATTCTCCAAATTCAATTTGATACTACTCGTGAGTCAGCCTTCATTCCGATTATCAACATTCATCCCGATGACAAACAGTGGAATATGTGATTTGGGCTGAAAATAAAAGGACGAACAGTATCGGACAAGAGATGCGAGTATGAAACTATATGAAAGGAATCGAAAATATTGGGCTCAATTATATTAATTACGTGAATTGGACTTTTGGATAGAAAGATCAGTGAATTCATTTGCAAAGAATGGGCTTCAAAATCAGTAAACAATCATATTTTAGGCTTAAAGATATAACATGAATGCTTCGAAATTGAATGAACAGTTAACGAATTTCTTTTGGATTCAATTAAAAATATAGATGAACAGTGAATTTTGAATTTGAGAATGATTTTTGGAATTTTGATCTAAAGAAAAATAATTGGATCAATCAATGAGATTTGAAACGGATTTGATCGAACGAGACAAAGCGATCAAAAACGAAGAACGCAACACACGATTCAATGAAATTAAGTGAGATCATAGAGAGAGACTCACCAAAAATGCTCTAATTGTGACAAATGTTGCCAAACCGAGAATCATTCTTCAAAAATCACGTTGATCATTGAAGACCTGCTCTGATACCAATTGTAGTGACATAAGAACATGGTTTGGCATGTGGAATTCAAGATTGCACAATGAACATGGTGATTTGAGTGTTTAAGAGATGTATTGAATATGTATGGTGTTACAAACAAGGACATAGATCTACATCTACATAAATAACACACTCTTACACTCACTTTTACACCTCTCAAGCACACCTCTACAAGTGGACTAAATCCACTTTATATAGAGGTATTTGTGACAACCCGAAAATTTCCATTCTAATCAAACCATTTCAATCCAATAGAAGTAGAGCAGTTACTGTGAAAATTCAGACTTATGGAATAAGTTTGGCAGTTTTCAGGATTTTACACCTAAGGAGTTATTAGGAGAGTGGTTGCACTAGGATTTTGTGCAACACTGTAATTCCATTACTCTAGGTCATTAGAATCCATTCCGAGAATAGAAATATTTTCTGCCAAAAATCTCAGGACTATAAATAGAATTCTGAACCAAATTGGTTCATTAGTTGAATTCCAATTAGAGAAAAGCCAATTTCTCTCTCACGGATCTTCGGGTTTTTATCCCAGATTGTGAGTCTACTTCCCTAAATGTGTTTTAATACTTGTTATATGCTTTATAACATTGTTTACATGTCCAAAACACAAGATCCGGGAGTTTACCGCCCAAGAACGTTCTTGGGGAGTAAACTCCAAATCAAAGCCTAAAGGCCACCTAGTCCCATTTCCGTGTTAGGCATCTAACTAAGGACTTTATGATTGATCATTAGAGGCTAGAAGCAAATCAAAACCAAGTAGTTTGAGGAGTTTACGACCAAGGAACCACCTCTTGGGCCGTAAACTCCAAGTAAAGGGCACAAATGAGTGCCTAGTGTTCCTTTAGCCTTAGAACAAGAACCTAGAAGCCTTAAACTCATGTTTTAGACCCACAAAACATTTAGAAACCAACTTTGGAAGGGAGTTTACGACCAAGATGCTCCTTAGGCCGTAAACTCCAAGATTTAGGGTCAAAATCCCTTCAAACTCTCCCTAAGGCTTAGTCTTCATGTTAGGAAAATACCTTAATGTGTTTAGGACCTAGAAAACTCATGAAAAGCATAAGTGTTGAAGAGTTTACGGCCAAGAGTATTTCTTGGGCCGTAAACTCCTTTAAAGGGGTCAAAGGACACCCTAAACACTTCCTTAGGCCAAGAGACTTTTTAGGGCAAGTACCTAGATGAGTTTTGGACTAGTTAAAAATCTAAGAACCTCATGTGTGAGGGAGTTTACGGCCCAGAAGGTTCCAAGGCCGTAAACTCCATAAAATGGTACATATTGGTGCCATAAACCCTCCTAAAGCCAAGTACTAAGGTCTAGATTTGTTCCTAGAATTATTTGAGACTTGAAAGCACGATAAGAACCCTCCCAAGGGAGTTTACGGCCGTAAACTCCAAGGGAAAGTGGTCTTTGGGCCGTAAACTCCCCAAAGGAGTCATTATAGTGCCCAAACACTTGTATAGGCCTTGAAACAATTCCCACTAGAGTTGTAGTAATTCAAAGTACCATTCCAAGCCTTGATTGAAAGTTTACGGCCAGGAGCTTACTCCCCTGGGCCGTAAACTCTAATGAATATGGTCTTTTGACCTTAAACTTCCATTAGGGGCATTGCACTTCTTTGTTGCAACCCATTAGCCTCCTAGCACTTGACCAAAAGTGTTGTCCTCGCACTTAAATGTTTATACTTGTATAATTAGTGATTTAATCTCTAATTATTTATATACATATGTCTTCATATGTAATTAGGATCATTGTGTGTGTCTAAGTCATCACTTGACACCAAGCACTTGTCCGATCCTTCCGTACGATAACAGCCCGTTCAATTCCAGTCACATACTGCAGGTGAGTTCATACCCCTTAACTAATGTTTTAAACTATTTTAAATGTTTTATGGGGGGGGGGATACAAGTAGAATCATGCTACTTTTTATGTCAATCACATGTGATTAGTAAGTAGGATTATATTACTTATTACATCAATCACATGTGATTAATATACAGCATTCAAAAGATTTGGCTACTCATTAGCCGTTTTACCAAACAGTTTCCTTCAAATGATTTTTATAAACATTTTATATGTTTTCAAACTACTTATTACACTGTACATCTTACTCTGTACATTTCCTTTCAAACTTATTTACAACTGTGTTTCAAACTACTTATTACACTGTACATCTTACTCTATACATTTCCTTTCAAACTTATTTACAACTGTGTTTCAAACTACTTATTACACTGTACGTCTTACTCTGTTTATCATATTTCAGACTCATTTACAACTGTGTTTCAAACAAATGTTTCCTTATACTTATATTGTTTTATCAAACTTATGCCTTCAATTGTTTTATAAATTGACACCAAGTCGATCTTTCCTTAAACTAATATTTGTGTTTCAAATGTTTTACCAAACTTATTTATGCTTTTATATTATAAATTGCATGCCTCTATATGTATAGTTATATAAGAAATGTTTAAAAGACTTAGGAAGACTATCCACCCTATTTCCTTTTCGCGCCTTGAGATGTGGTCTGGTCGGACATTGGGTATTCGTCCGAAAGTCGTTTAAAGATTAGTTATATATCATGTGTACATATAAAGTCATAAAAGGTCCTTCCAGTTCATCTTATGCCCTTGGGTAGCAAGGGTATACATCCACGTCCATACGTACCACTTAGAATACTAGTAAGCTACCATATGGGTAGTTCAGGAAGATACTAGAACCATTACTAGAACGCGATATCGTACAATGAGTCAGTTCTTTCATGAGTCAATACTTTCTAGAACATTATTGTACATTACATATACATCTATACTAGGACGAGAACATATACATTTATACTAGAACGCTTACAGTACTATGCTTGCTAGAACGCTTACATTACTATGCTTGCTAGAACGCTTACATTACTATGCTTGCTAAAACGCTTACATTACTATGCTTGCTAGAACGCTTACATTACTATACTTGCTAGAACAGTCCATTACATTACAGCTAGAACAGCACATTACATTCCATATACGAGAATACGTTAGTTACTGTGATTTAAATCGGAGCATGACTTAAAACCTCATGACTTGAGTTGCGGCCAGAGTCTCTTGAAGGGGGAGCGTTGAGTTTGCGTATAGATTATATAATGGATTGACTATCCTACGCCTTGCTGCTAGCTACAGCCGGACCTGCAGGTCTGCGGGTGCCAACGTCATACCTTATTTCGACCATTCTTATGTCGATGAACCAGTCCATAGTATGAGTTTGTGTATAGATGTATGCTGGATTGACAATCCTACACCTTGCTGCTAGCTACAGCCGGACGTGCAGGTATGCGGGTGCCAAACGTCATTCTGTTATTACCACCATTCGTATGTCGTTGTTACAGTCGATAGTATGGCGCAATTTATCACATAGTCCCTTTGCCCAAAATCCGGCCTGAGGTAGTTAGTACGGTAGTAGTCCTTTTAGAGCTACGTTTAGTACTACGTTAATTTTTCCAGTACATATTTTTAGTGATAACCTCACTTAAACATAAATGTACAAACTATATTTTTGGATAATGATAGTTATACTTTGGAAAAATACATACTCTTACGAGAGACACACACACAGAACAGTTAAGTCTTGGTAGAAGACTCCTTTTGTTACTAATAGGAATCATAGGGATTTCTAGGGATTTTCAAACGTTTACAGTTGAGCTACAAACATTTTCATACTTATACGAGCTTTCTTTCAAAGCAATGTCAAGTCTTAAAAATTATAAGTTTTTACAAATTAAGACACATTAATACTTATGATCTCACCAGCTTTATAGCTGATACTCGCTTTCAAAATTTCTTGTATCCTCAGGTCATCATAGACAGGTACCGATGCAAGAAGAAAGGAAGATGGAGCTTATTCAAGACTTATCTTTCATTTTGATTTATGCTTTAGTGTATATCAAAATTTGATAGAATACAATTGTATAATAATTATTTTATTAATGCAATGGATGATGTTGTTGCTTGTTTACTACTTTACATTGTTGTTGATATTATACATGACGTCCTCCGCCCCAGAACGTTTCCGCCGTTCTTGGTTTTGGGGTGTGATAGTATTTAAATGTCTCTCTCTCACTCTCTCTAACTCATGGGTCAAAAGGATAATGCACCACATGCAAGTCGGATTTACTTAAGTCAACACATTACAAAGTCAAACATGAATAACTTTGCACCCCAACATTTAGACCCTTGAGTATAGTGCGGATAACTCACCTTGCAACTGTCGACTCAAAATAGTAAGCTCAAACTCTCGGATCACCGCCACAAACTCCACCACCTATATCCGACACATCACAATGTTCGTAAATTCCCAAAATACCCCCAGAAGTCAAATAGTCAGCCCTAGGTCATAGCCAAAGTCAATGGTCAAGGTCAACAGTCCATGTTGACCTGACTCGTCGAGTGCAGCCAGCCACTCGCCGAGTTCCTGCATAGCTCATCAACTCGTCAAGTCACTTGAGTGGCTCATCGAGTTCCTAGTTTTTGCGGCCGAAAACTCTTTAGCCTACTTGTCGAGTTTTCGTCAGACTCATCGTGTTCATGCATGTACAAGGGCCAGGAAGACCCTAGCTGACTCGCTGAGTCATTCGATTAACTCGCCGAGCCCACGACAATCTTCATCGGACTCGTCGAGTCGACCATGTAACTGGCCGAGTCCCTCCGGTCCTCTATCCATTAAGATGCTTTTCAAGCCATGAAAAGGTTCCATATTGCAGATCCAACTGCCCAAGGCATGTTTATCACGTAAAGTTGCAAACTTTAAGTGTATGCAAGGTTCTAAAGACTCTAAATAACAAATCCAAGCTTGAAATGGAGTTTTACACTCAAGGAGAGTCTCATTCTTGCAAAAGCTGGAAGCTTTATGGATTTAGAGACCCAAAAGAGATCTAGAATGAAATGAGGTTAAGATAATGACTTAATACCTTCCAAAGGATGCCAACTAAGGTAGAACTATGATTCCCACATGTTCCTTTCTTTTGGTCACTTGTTCTTCAAGCTTTTCTCACCAAAAATCCTCTTCCTAAGCTTAAACACATAAAATGGAGCACACTCACACGAATTAGGGTTTATGGAATATCAAGAGGCTGTAAGGGGAGGCTGAGGAGGCCAATGATCCTTTAAATAGAGTGAAAAACCCCGAAGCGATTTCTCGCTTCATGCACGACCACCAATAACTCAAACTCTAATCCCGATACATCTTGGTCGCCCCCAGATGAATGGAAAAGTGAGACTTGTGAGCCTCCTCCATCATTGTCTGTCTGACCCCACCAGACATCAGAACCCATACCCGAGCACATCGGGTCAACAATCCCCGGCTATCCTGCACAAACCGGGTGTTCTCACACGTGATCCTCTCCATCTTCCAATTCTCTGGTTGCATGCCCTCAGCTTGAGCAACTCTGATCAAACTCACAAGATGGGAGTCCACCGCTATCCTCATACATATCGCTAGGGCAGAAGACCTAGTTGATTTGCAGCTCAGAGCATACGCCACCATATTCACTTTACCGGGGTGGTAAAGGATCTCGCAATCATAGTCCTTGACTACATCCAGCCACCTGCACTGCCTCATGTTCAGTTTCGGTTGGTCCATGATGTGTCTTAAACTCTTGTGATCTGTGTATATGGTACAACGAACCCCATAGAGGTAATGTCTCAAAATCTTGAGAATGAATACCACCACTCCCAGCCCCAAGTCATGTGTAGGGTATCTCGTTTCATACGGATTCAGCTGCCAGGATGCGTAGGCTATCACCCATCCTCTCTGCATGAGGACCGCCTCCAGTCATGTGATAGAGGTATCACAGAACACCACAAAATCATCGACTCCCTCTGGAAGAGTCAACACTAGAGCCTCACACAACCATTGTCCGAGGGTCTCAAACGCCCTCTGCTGCTCAGGGCCCCACCAAAAATCCACCCCCTTCCTCGTTAGACGAGTGAGGGGTACTGCAATTTTGGAGAAATCTCGAATAAATCTCCAGTAGTACCCTACTAGTTCTCATTTGATGGTGATTTTTTTGTATGCTCCTCAACCTATTATTGTGAAAAAGTTATGTGGGATCATCTTATTTAAATAAAAGAACATCTTACATACAATATAAGGTAACTTATCAAAACAAAGACTATTTAAAAAATAGTTTAATTGTTTGAAATCCATCACTTAAATCAACATTTCAAAGTAAGAACACGTCTTGTCATCCACCCACCACATTTTAATTTTATTAATTATCAATTCTCCAACTACTTGTGGTTATCATCTATAGTAATTAATGATTTTTTTTTCCTATTTAAGTACATCTCATCTAACATGAAAATTCGTTCACATATAATCTACCTATAATAAATTTCTTTCATGATCTTTCATGCAAGATGTAGAATAACTTTGATGATCAGTTATCCTATATACATATAAATCTTTCTTATGCTTAAAGATCTAAAGTATGTAATTTTAGAATATGGCATGTAAATTTTGCTATGAAGATCTAAGACCCATCAAGGCTATACTGATATGTAGATTGACACAACAAGAATTCAGATAAATCAATTAAATGGATACGGATATGAAACAACCACTTTGACTAGAAGTGGTGTCGGAATTGGTCTTGTGTACTAATTTGTGAAGTTTGAGGACATGGGGGACCACATCGATTTTGGTGTTGTGGTTTGACATTTACAAGTCTTTTTGAATGAATTTTTGTTTGTGGTTTCATCACTAATTATCCGCTCACAAAAACATCTAAACTCACCAACATTATATTGATGTTTTAAATTAAGGGTATTGTCAGGGAGATGAAAGTCAGATGTGGCTAGGCCATCAGAGATCTGTACAAGGGATCAATTTATAGTGTCGTTGGTTTATCAACGCTTAGTTTATAATTTGTAATCGTAATGTTTGTACTACAATAAAGATAATGTAATATATTATATTATTAATAAAAGTAATGTTTATATGATATTATATGTATTTTTCAATGTATTCAATATCTATGATTCCTATCAAAACGTCGCGTAGCCCGACTATTTCATCGCTGGTCAGGGGTTGTGATAGACTGTCAGAGCAATTGGTTATAGCAAAATATTATTTCCTTAGGAACTATAACTCTAACATAGGGCTTACTCTTCGATTAGGTTACCTGTAGACCTAGCATGCACAATTATGTTTTATTTTGGTATGACTGATGCACTACTAAACTTGGATACGGTAGTTGAAAATCTAAACGCTTGACGATTCTAATTGTAAACCTAGTTCTTGGTAGCGATTTCAACATGCAATATTTGGGGAATCTTGGAGTGAAGACTTATTTCTAAGACATATATCCAACATATCCCATGTGGAGACTTGCAGAAGACACTGGACCTATCTATTTACATAATTATAAACTATATATTATTTGTATTTTTAGATTCTCATGCAATCTCTCATAAACATGTATCATGTTTGATGTATTATGAAGATGAAAATGTGGAGGAGTTTCTCCACGTACTTTTGCATGTTTTGTATGTTAGAGTAAACAGACTCTCCTTCCTTGAGCTTGTATGCCATTAAAGCTTTGACCACTTCCAAACGATCTTGTCTCACCTTCTTGTGGAACTTTATACCAAGTTTTAGAGGCATCTCGTATGGCCATTATTCTTCATATAACTTGGCCAGTTCTGGTGCCATTGTGGCCACCAAGATGCAAACAACCTTTGTGGCATCATCAAAGTGTTTTTTATATGAGGCAATTTCCTCAAGAGTAGCGGTGGAATGATCGATCTCAACAAGAGGCTTGTCAAGGACATATTCCTTGCCCACATATCGAAGAGCCGTCTTCAAATTCCTCAACCACTACATGTAGTTAGGACCAGTTAGCTTCTCTTTCGACAAGATCAAGAGTAGAGAGAAGTTTGAGTTGGAGGAGCCGACTAGAGTAGCAACGAGTTCACCATTTCAAGACATCTATATAAAGAGACATATTTTTTAGTTAGTGATATTAATCATTAATATTTTAATCCAAAATAAATATTCAAGGCTAGGATCCAAAATACAATTCACAATAAAGAATAAGGATGTCGTAATCTAATTGCGAATTTATCAAGGTAGGTAATACAAATTTGCCAATTTCAATCTAGCATGAAACTCCTGGATCGCTTGAGAATCATTGAATTTTATCAATGACATGTTTAATATATATTATGGTCTTCAATTTTGTGACTGGGATGCCGAGGATCACAAATAAGATGTGAATAACCATGCAAACCCACTTGATAGCCTCAATGTCATTTATCATCTCAATTAATGTGTCGGTAAATCACACGCGCTCCATTAACAATCATAATTTTTAACTTCTCCATCAGCTAAATTTATAGTCCCAAATTAATGTAATGGTTAACCACACATGTTCTGCTAACGCTATATAAAGAGTGATGTGCGTTTTCATGGACTAACATACAATTCACATTTTTTTTCCTAAAATAACTAGAGTTGGGAATTATTCCAAAAGGATTTAGTACTTTAATAGAATCATACTTTTAAGAGGTTATGTCCTATCAAATCCGTTCGGCTAACGACCCTCCACCATACAAGGGAGCGATAGGTGGGAGTGGACACCCAATGTCCGTCATTTTATAGGCTGCTTCCATATCCCCCCCCCCCCTTATAGTCAGACTTCGTGAATGAGGCGTACTAATGATTTGACTGATTTGTCTTATGCATATAGTATATTAAACTTTTAATTATATATATATATATATATATATATATATATATATATATATATATATATATATATATATATATATATGAGGTGTATTTTAAAACTTTTCGAAATACTTGGTTTTAAAATTAATCTTTCAAATTAAATCATTAATTATAATTAATTTTTAACTAAATAATTTTTAATCACTTATCTTAATTAAACAATTAATTAAATAAATTTAACTCATATTATTTACCAATTAAACAATTAATTAAATAATTTAAACACATGGATTAAATAATTATTGAAACATCCCAAAATTGAAGGCCTAAAATTTTATTTTTATAATAATAAAACCATCATACAAAACATGTTCATATAAACCTAATAGAAAATAAGAGCATGCAAATAATCATCCAAATACATCAAGTCAACAAAATGTGGAACAACATGGTGTGTGCGATGCAATCATCCAAAGCCCTTCCCCTTCGATTTGGAAGTATCCGAACAAGGCCCAAACCCCTAATAGTCTATACACGTCTCCCGAACTAAGGTTTCCGATTTTAGGGTTTCTAAACCCTAGTTAGGGTTTTCAACCCAAACACATGCCAACTAGGTCCAAGGATAGATGTTTAGATAATTTAGTGTCTATACCCCTAATAGTCTATACACGTCTCCCGAACTAAGGTTTCCGATTTTAGGGTTTCTAAACCCTAGTTAGGGTTTTCAACCCAAACACATGCCAACTAGGTCCAAGGATAGATGTTTAGATAATTTAGTGTCTAGCAGGTCAGACACCACCCACTACCTCTTAGGACAATGGTGGTCAGCGGCGATCCAAGGCGGCAACCACCACCTCATGACGATGGTGGTGGTTTGGAGTTAGAATACAAGCAAACAAGTTCCTACTACATCAAACACTCAGAAAATGCACACTCACACAATAATACACACACACACAACCACGTTACATGGTGTCTAGTGGTAGCAGAAAACAGCAGCAAGGCGGCATCCATCATGGTCAGTTGCGATGGTGGGTTTTTCGTTGTTTCCGACCAAACACACAGACTCAAAACGTACATACGATCACAGTGCATCACATAAAAAAAAGACACACACGTACGCACATATCCATTGACGATGGTGGTAGCGACGTCCTACGAAAATAGGAGGGTGGTCGTCGAGACGACAGTGTAGCAGCCGACATGAGTTGCTTTGTCACCACAGAAAGAAAACAGGTCGAGTGGTTGTGGTTAATGTTTCTAAGAACAATGCAACAACCTATGACTTCTACTTGATCACGGCGTCTTTCTTGGGTCTCGATAGATCCTTCCCGACAGCCTTCGTCGTCGCCGACAGCAGGAGCAACGGTGGTGTTTGGCAGATTGGCCCAGCAGGGAAGGAATGGTGGTAGCAACTAGAAGGTCACGAAGGTAAGGTGGCGACTGCTTCCAATCTAGGGTTAGGGTTTAGTATAAGCTTGATGAGGGGGGAAGGGATGTTGGGTTTAATCCCATGCCAAATTCAAACATAACTCTTGTTTTTCAAGTTTTGTCCTCCCCCACAAAATTGTTTTCATATTAACTCCAAAATTTTCCAAACATCCCCTACCTTGCAAAATTCTTTACAAAACTAGTCCAAAAACTAAATTTTAACCCCCCCTCCCCCAAATGTCCAAAATTGTCACATTTAACTCCCTTAGGCCAACACCCTGCTAAATTATTATTGATTTTGGGACCAAAAGAAATCATAAATAGTTACATCTCAAAGTTTAGGGTTTATTTTCGAAAGGGCATGTTACAACTCTCCCCACTTAAATTAGATTTCGTCCTCAAAATCACTCTTTTCCATCCTCCTGACATCCAGACGCTCCGACCAATACCTCATGATTCCCTGAATCATCGGAAAGGTTGGATCATGCTCTTAGTGACCCTACAAAGCTACCATTAAAACCCAATCTTATCAAAACTCATACTCCTTAAGGATGAATAAATCATTGATCGCTTAACCGACAAACCAACACCTCGCTGCTATAATTCCGAAACCCCCAAACTTTGCCTAACATGCACACACGTAGAACCATTTTGAAACACAATCACTAGGACCTCTTACTACAATTTGAACTGAAAACATCCTTTAGATCCTGAACTAACCAACTGACACCTTTTGGCAGACAGATTCCTTAACCATAAATTGCTTATGAAAAGACCTTGTATGTATACACGGACGACTCCCAACGTGAGTCTTGCCCATTTGCAAACCTGGTACATAACTCATATCCTAAGATCCAATTGAACTTAATCCAAAATATTCTGATTCCACAATGACCTTCCATTAAACTAAGATGTAAATTCCCCAATCAACCATTGAGACTGACAGTCTCACGTCTGGTCTAACCACCAGGCTCCTACTGAGTGTCTAACTAATAAAAGCAACCCTAGCCTATACATCACATGGATACCATTCACTGACCACATATTCATCCCACCAAAAATGTAATCCAATACCTTTCTCCAACCGATCCCTACCAGGTCACCCGTACTGTTATAACCATACGGGCCTCGCCCACGGGTCTCACCTAGTCTGTGTGATCCCAATAACACAACCGAGTTTGGTACAGGCCTCACCTTACCTCTGACCCAATGGTGCTCTTCCAATAACAAGGAGAAATTTTCCAAAACTATTGTCTGCCTCGCCCCAGGCATGCATTGATCCCCTTTCATCCATACGACCACTCCTATTGTGGCCTACTTTATTTTGGTGAATGTCGCGACTACTATACATACCTATAACACTTCTCTGACATTCTATCATCCTTTATGTATGCTATGTCTACCCCGTAGTCTTAAAATATTCCCACGTCAGCCTATCCCACCTTGTGAATGCTACGGTTGCCCCATATTCTTACAACACTTCCATACTGCCATGGACCAAACCTTTGGTTTTATAGTCCATCTACCATACCAACCATAATCATTATGAGTTGAATCCACTTCTGACTATACCCAATCAAATGTTTGGGTTATGCTTCAAACCCCAAAGCCTTCATTAGACAAGAATAGGCAGAGAGGCTCTAACACAACCCTCAAGCTGGATCCATCCACGTACCCACCATGCATTACTATTGATGTGCATTGAAACCCAAATATCCACTCTTGTGAAACATTTAGACTAAACGATTCTCCCTACTTGGATTCGACCGCGCCCTTCCAATCCACAACAAATTTATGGTGTCACACCCCCAAACTAGAACGGTGGAAAGGTCTGGAGGCGGGTGACGTCATTGTGAAGTATCATAACAAGTGTATATAATTGAAATATAGCAAATCCAAACATCTTACTTCAATATAACAAACTTACATTGTTTTACATCATGTTTATTTCTCAAAATTTAAACAAAAGAGCATCAGTAAGCGAATTCCAAAATACAGCAAAATAATACTGAGTCCATGATCCATAACCTGCTTATTGATTTCCTGAGAATACAAGTCGTTTGAAAAGCGTCAACATAAAATATGTTGGTGAATTCATAAGAATTTTCGTATAAAACTTCGACGATAGTTTAGAAATCCAGAAAATTCAATATTTTCTTATCAAAATACTTGTAATTCTTGTTTCAAATCGAGTATAGTTCATGTGTGTCTTAGATCATCGTTTTCGAAATCGTATAAATTGTTTCCCCTAGAAAATCCTATATTTTCTGAGGTAATCGTTTTCGAAATCGTTTTCGAAATCGTATAAATTGTTTCCACTTGTGTGGAAAAGGTCTCATTGAGGTAATCAAAACATAGTTGATTGTAACATCCCAAAAATACAGTCTAAAAATTTTGTTTTAATTTACTAAAAAAACCGTAGTCATCGAACATCATATAAAAATCATAAATAGCATATCTCAAAATATCATAACAGTTGTCGAAATATCAAAGTATAAACATCCCAGGCTTAACAGATGGTGTGTGCACTGCAATCTTCCCGAGCTCTTCTTTTGAAAACTGAGTACCTGAAACCAAAACTGAAACTATAAGCATGAAGCTTAGTGAGCTCCCCCAAACTACCACATACCATACAATAATATATAATGCACATATTGGGCCTTCCCCACTGCATCAGACCGAAGTCCAGGACTCACTAGGGCCTTGCCCACTGCATCAGATCGAAGTCCGGAAATGCATCGGACCGAAGTCTGGAACTGACTAGGGCTTGCCCACTGCATCAGATCGAAGTCCGGAACTAACTAGGGCCTTGCACACTACATCAGACCGAAGTCCGGAACTGACTAGGGCCTTGCCCACTGCATCAGACCGAAGTCCGGAACTGACTAGGGCCTTGCCCAGTGTATCGGACTGAAGTCTAGAACTGCATCGGACCGAAGTCCGGAACTGACTAGGGCCTTGCCCACTGCATCGGACCGAAGTCCGAAACTGCATCGGACTGAATTCTGGAACTGGATGAACATAACATAACATAATCATAACATAGAACATAAACACATATAGTGCATATTTGCATCGGACCATAGTACGGAACACATAACACATAACATGCATGTATCACAAAGACATCAAGCATACTGAACTATTGCATCGGACCATAGTCTGGAACTACTGCTAACTAAACGGGTCAACATTGTGGCCGTAGACCCGTTCCTACTGGAAGGAAAACTCACCTGTACTGCTGAACTCTACTGATAACCCTCTAGCTGCTATTAGACCACTCTCTGAAGTGCTGCTCTCCTAGCTCTCTGAGCTACCAATAACAAATAATATAAAATAGCCAAAACTGCCCTCCAGAGGTCAACTAAGTCAACTCTGGTCAAAGTCCTGGTCAAAGTCAACTTTCTAGTTGACCCGAATCGTCAAGCTGTTCTACCAACTCGTCGAGTCCATGCTCCTCTATCTTAAAACAACCCCGACTCCACTCGTCGAGTCTGGAAATAACTCGAAGGGTTCTCTTTCAACTAACACTTCGGGACCATCTTCAATCGACTCGTCGAGTTCAGCGCCATCGAATGAATGTCTAGGCTTTTGACTCGTCGAGTTCATCTTCATAACTAAGAAGACTGCCTTGGACTTGCCGAGTTCTTCATTGAACTCGTCGAGTCCTATGATCTTCATGCCCAATATGGATCTAGACTGACTGAATCCTCACTAACTCCATTCACTGATCTGACTCAGAAACAGAAGGGTTTAGGTTTGCGACCCGACTCGCCGAGTCCATGAACTGACTCGCCGAGTCCCCCCTGTGACAACTCTATTTTGTCGATTTCAGTTCATCCCAACACTTCCAACTCATAGATTTGGAATCCTAATGCTAGCATTGCACGTAAAGTTGCTAACTTTACATGCATGCAAGGTGTTATGAGGCTAGAACACCAAATCCAAGCTAATATGAAGTTCAAGGTCAAGAAATGGAGCCCTAACTAGATAAAGCCAACCACTTTGAGCTTCTAAAGCTCAAATGTGTCCAGATCTGCTGTCCAATCCATCCTCAAAGGCTTATCACCCGGATTCTACTTGGAAATGGTCCAATTGTGACAAAAAGGCAAGCTAGAAAGAGATCTATCAATTGAAAGCTCAAGATTCAAACTTCTACCTCCTCACAGTTGCCAATTCGATATGGAGGTTAGATCTACTCTTCCTTCCTTGCCCTTTTCCCTCCAAGCTTCCAAGATGCACTCCAATGGCCCTTAATCTTCTCAAAATCTCAAACAATGGAGTTGGGTGGCTAGGGTTTTAGGTTCTGGACGAGAGAGGCTTAGAATGAACCCTAGGGAAGAGAATAAGACGCTTAAATTGGGTACCAAGTCCCTAAATTAGGGTTTCCCAACCCAGACCAGACTCGTCGATTCCACTCGCCGACTCGTCGAGTCGGTCACTTATTCTGCACACGGAACCCGCTCTGACTTGTCGAGTTCTTCCTTGGACTCGACGAGTTGACACCCCCTTGACAAAGGGTTCTCCTTTCCTTTCTTGTTCTTTCTGATTCTGGGTGTTACGACTCTCCCCCACTTAAACTAGACTTCGTCCTCGAAGTCATTCCTTACCATTCCTTACATGTTAACTAATCCAAGTTCCCACTAGAAACACATAATCACAAATCCACTTATCCCTGCGATTCACTTATACTTGGCTAAAACTCAGATAATCGTGTTGTGAGTGACTTGTCACTTCCCAAGCTATCTGTGACTCTAACCATAAATGAAAATCCAAAATACCATTACCGCTGAAGACCCAAAACTGTCAGAAACACTGATCCGCCTGAAAATACTAAACTGCCTAAAACACTGAGCTTCTTGAACACTAAACTGCCTGAAACACTGAACTGCCTGGATCAGTATGTTTCCACATGGCTACTCTCCAAAATCTAACGAGACCTCCCTGGTCTCAGTTCGTTCACCAATTATCTGAAATACCGGGTTCCAGCCCGATTGCGGAACCAAAGGACTCCCTACTTAGTCGCCTCACACAACTTCTGAACAAAATCCTTCTCTGAAACTAACTGCTACGAGTTATCTTGTCATTGTGGCCGTAACAGCCTTCTGATCTAACAAATCGATTCCATATGTCGAATCATGAGGTTACCCAACCATGGCTAAACGCGATTGCTACATGACCAATTGTAGGATTATGTCATAATTGACCTTAACAGTCCACTGGCTCCTTGCTCTCATAGCTGTAGTGGCGCTTCTTACAGTCTTATCACTGTCTTAACCAGGTCTATTCCATGAATTTCCATATCCTCACTGCTACACCCGAACAGGTGGGTACTACTGTTCTTTCCTTTCGCATTCTAACAACACACTCAGGCCATCTACCATTCTTGTGAATGTTACGACTACACCCACAGTCTCACACCACTCTATCACTATCTGGCTGCTAGTGAATGCTACAGCTACTCCCGTAGACTTACAACACTCTATCACTATCTGGCTGCTACTGAATGCTACGGCTACACCAGCAGACTTACAGCACTCTATCACTATCTAGCTGTTAGTGAATGCTATGGCTACACCCGTAGACTTACAACACTCTATCACTATCTGACTGCTAGTGAATGCTACGCTACACCCACAGACTTACAACACTCTATCATTATCTGGCTGCTAGTGAATGCTATGGCTACACCCGCAAACTTACAACACTCTATCACTATCTGACTGCTAGTGAATGCTACGGCTACACCCGCAGAGTTACAACACTCTATCACTATCTGACTGCTCATGAATGCTACGGCTACACCCGCAGACTTACAACACTCTATCACTATCTGGCTAATCCCTTATAGCTTACTATTGAGAAGGATTCCCAATCCTTCTTATCATCTAAAGGGTCGATCTGCTGACAACCAACGTGGGGTCGATCTGTTGACAACCAACGTTTACCTCTGCTGGTGCTCCAACTAACCCTTCCCCGATCTGAACCAACCTTGTCAACTAATCGAGTACCCTTCAACTCCCGATTGCACTTGCTACAGTGACTATATTCTATGAACATGCGCTTAAGGGGGGGGGGACATCTTCGAACTACTACCCTATCGTCCTCTGGCTACTCCGCTGGAAGCTCAAGTTTACCACTGCTAGGAATATAACCGATCTATACCTAAACGACACCTTTCCGAAGGTAGTGAGATGGTATCGAGTCTCATACATACTTGCTACCACTACTGCCTTCGAAGTAACCTGCACTACAGGGGACGTCCTCCAACTATCACTCTAAAATCCAAGGTATGCAGATGTCATATAACTCATTCATAAGCAGACCACAAAATTCCGAAATATCATTATCATTACCGATGCAGGTACAAAACAATTGAGTCATTACAAAAGGTAGAATTCAAACGACATACCAACGACCTAGTGCGGCTCGATCTTGACTTCTTGCAGGACGATGGGCGCCTGAACCTGAACTCTCTTCACCACCAAAACAGGACAGCAAGACTTGAAATGACCAGGCTGGTGGCAATGAAACATATCTGATCCTTCTTACAATCCCGATACACATGCCCCCTTTCCTCGCACTTGAAACACCTAAACTTGTGAAAAGTAAACTCATGAGTCCCTCCACACCTACCACACACCTCAAGGTCCTCCCAACTTCCAACGCCCAAGTCAGCTGAGTATGACTCCTCACTTCTTCCCAATTGTCTTGAAATAGGTGCTCGCTTCCTTTTACCGCACTGCCCATCCAAACCAATCTCATTTTCCTGAGCTACCCGACTACCTCATTATCCGTATGAATAATCGACGTCTGACCCTAAAGCCTAACAGTTAGCCTATCTACAACACGCCCAATATTGTCGGGTAGCTCTTCGCGTACTACTCGCGACTCCACTGTAGACAACTGAAAAGCCCTGCTTCCCATCGCAGGCGCCTTTACCCGGTCCTGATGGCCGTCGGTGATCCTCAAAATGGCAGGGACATGTTCTATCATCTGTCCTGCCGGAAGTAATCTCGGACACTGGGCCTTCCTATGGCCCCGCTACCTACAAATGAAACAGATGAGATCTTACTCCTGAGTGGTGGTAGTAATACAATCTCTGCTAAAATGATCAGTCCGGCTGCACTTGAAGCAACCAGAATCACCAGCACTGCCACTCCTGCACGCTCCCTCGTGCGTCCTTCCACACTTTCCGCATCAGCTGCGGCTCTGATAATCCCTCAATCTCGAATCTGACCCCTTGGGCCTTTTGCCCGAACCCATGGCTACTTAAACCTCATACAGCTTCCTCTTCTTGATCTGCTCTAGGTCAATCTCCCTCTCTCTGTCCCGAGCAATCATATCTTCCAACATTTTGGAGCTGGACCTGCTCACAAACTTCCTGATGTCACACCTTAGCATTTCGTGACATCGGGCTTTCTTTATCTCCCCGTCCGCCACATACTGTGGAACAAGAAGAGCCCTCTCCCTGAACTTGGCAGTGATCTTCGACAAAGTCTCAGTCGTCTGCTGAAGGTCCTGGAACTCCTGTACTAACTGATACGCCTCAATAACTTGTGTAAACTCAGCCCTGAACCTGGCTGACAAATCACTCCATGTCATTACGTCCAGCGCGTCATCATCTCCCAAGGCATGACCAACCTCCTCCCACCAATCTCGCGCTTTGCCCTTTAGAATACATGAGGCAAGTCTGACCTTCTCCCCCTCGGGACACTGGCTCGTGCGGAATGCGTTGGCAACATCTACCAACCACCTGCTGCTAGCAATAGGGTCCCTATCCCCATGATAATCCGGTGCTCCACAAGCTCTAAACTCTCGAAATGTCAAAGTACGCGCTCCTATCAAAGCCATCATCTATGTGCAAAAAGGCTCAAGCCTCTTGTCCAAAATTTGTAGTATACCCTCCTTGACCATGCCAAAGATCACAGGAGTCTGGTCTAAGATACTGCGCATGATCTCAGCTGATACAAACTCTCTCATACGCTCCTCGAGCTGTTCGATCCTTGAACCAGAGCCTGATCCCTCTCCAGCGCCTGAACTGCCAACTGGTATCTCTCCCAGCATCAACATACTGAAATCATGCCATAACAACCATCAAAACACATATCACTGCTGAGGGATCGCACACACACAACAAGTTCCTTGATTTTGTCTTGGCCCCTCTTGAATCGAGTACGGATCCTCTGCTTTCAATAGTACAGGCCCATACTACCTTCCACATCTATCCGTACTTTCCTCAAGAACTGGCTCGACTCCACCTAGTCCCTTCTACTGCTACTGATCTCTGCTACTCTCATCATAGGCTTAACCTAGGGAAATCTCCAACCCAACCCAGTCCTCAGCTGCTGAAGTTCTCCTCATGATGCCAATTAGCCATCACCTGAATACCATCACATGTGACGAGGCTCAGACAATCCTTCGAGTAAAAGACTCGTCCGTACAACGGTTAGACTCAGACAAGAGTTGTGCAATTGGGCCAAATCCAGCACTCTTAGATTATTCAACCCTGATCATATGTGACGTGACGTATTCCATTAATGGCTAACTCCCATCACTCAGAGTCCCACAAAGCAAAAAGCAAGTAGCATTCAGACAAAAGGGAAATTCTAACCATATAATCCAATCAAGATGTTATTATCTAGCAAGAAACTACCCTAGCCTGCGATATATGCTCATACTATTAGGCATAACCTAAACAAGCTATCCTAGTACTGTCTATTCGATACTAGCATGCAATTCTTATATAGCTGAAACACATATAGCAGGCACATAAGGCATCCTTCCTAGATCGTTAGTCCTATTCTAGCATGTTGTTCTAATGAAACTGATAATCATAACATAAACATGTATTGGTAATTTCGGAGTACTTACTTGAGCTCGGCTGATTGCATGCACCACACCCTTTTCTCTTTTCAAAGTTCTTTTCTTTCTAAAAAAACCTTCTCTTTTTCTAAAACTCGTTTCTTTTCTCGAAACTCCTTTTTAAAAAAATTGATTTTCCTTATGAAAATTTTTATACCAATTCCTTAGTTTGAGTTCAAACACACCAGAAAGTGTGCCCGAATCCCTCAAGCCAAGGCTCTGATACCAACTTGTAACATCCTAAAAATACAGTCTAAAAATTTCATTTTAATTTACTAATAAAACCATAGTCATCAAACATCATATAAAAATAATAAACAATGTGTCTTAGAATATCATAACAGTTGTCAAAATATCAGAGTATAAACATCCCAAGCTGAACAGATGGTGTGTGCACTGCAATCTTCCTGAGCTCCTCTTTTGAAAACTGAGTACCTAAAACCAAAATTGAAACTGTAAGCACGAAGCTTAGTAAGCTCCCCCCAAACTACCACATACCATACAATAACATATAATACATATACTGGGCGTTGCCCACTACATCGGACCGAAGTTCGGGACTCACTAGGGCCTTGCCCACTGCATCGGACCGAAGTCCAGAACTACATCGGACCAAAGTCCGAAACTGACTAGGGCCTTACCCACTGCATGGGACCGATGTCCGGAACTGACTAGGGCCTTGCACACTGCATCAGACTGAAGTCCGGAACTGACTAGGGCCTTGCCCACTGCATCAGACCGAAGTTCATAACTGCATCGGACCGAAGTCCAGAACTGACTAGGGCCTTACCCACTGCATCGGACCGAAGTCCGAAACTGCATCGGACCGAATTCCGGAACTGGCTGAACATAACATAACTTAACATAATCATAGCATACAACATAAACACATATAGTGCATATTGCATCGGACCATAGTCCGGAACACATAACACATAACATGCATGTATCACAAAGACATCAAGCATACTGAACTACTGCATCGGACCATAGCATATAACATAAACACATATAGTGCATATTGCATCGGACCATAGTCTGGAACACATAACACATAACATGCATGTATCACAAAGACACAAACCGGTTTTTGACCAAATTTACTAAATAAATAATAGTAGTTATAGTCGTTGACTAGATATTTCATTTAGTTTCGTTTCATTTGTTAAAAATAATCCATTTTGAATATTTATTAAATCGACCCAGTATTAGCGAAGTCGGCAAAACGGATCTTCCCTTTATAAAATACTAAGTGAGGCCCAATTTTCCGGAAAGTGTCAAGTTATGATTTGTACACAACTTTGACTTGTGCGAGTTTATGACAGCAACTTTATGACACACATATATTTTCGTCATAAAGGCTCTAATCATGCATTTTTTTGACGCAAATATTTATATCAAATATCTATGAAATACTACCTAATAGTTTTCAAGAAGTCATTTATAGGGCATAAAGTTTCCAAACTTTGAAAATTCTAGAAATAGTGACAACATATAAGGTCTATTTTAGCAAATTTTTATTTCTAGATATGGAGATATGGAATAAAGGGGTATATTGGACACACCCAAAAATCGTAGGAGGCTCTTTTTGTACACAAATTATTCTTTATGTGGTGAATTTTAAACATTTTTCTGATTTTCATGAGTTCTCAGTACTAGAAAAAAGCCCTTTAATGACGCGCAAACAATGATACTCGCTGATAGAGGACGCGCATTTGTGGGTGCCTTAAAAATAATGTCATCTCTCTTAGAATTTAAAGGATTTAAAACACATATTTTTGCATGCCCTGAAATTAGTGTCTAAAAAAACACGGAGGTCGCCTATAATAAAACGTGTGTCGTCTAAGGCTATCGCTTTATAAATTTTAATAGCAGCGCGTTCCATCCGGAGGGAAAAATGAAATCCCAATTACTTAAAAACCCCGCCTTCCTTTTTTAGGGCTTTTTTCAAGAACTTGCCCCGCCTTCCTCTATTTCACGTTCTCTCTTCTACATCTCCACCGGCCGATCACTCTCTTCTTCCCTTCTCTTTGCAAATCCTAAGTCGCCACCTTCACCATCTAACCCAAGGATCTGAGAGTCTGGAGTACGACTGATGATATCCAATCACCGGCAAGTCTATAATAATTCTTTCTCATACTCGAACCCTAGATCTCGCCTCCTTCCATTCTACATTTCTATGGAGACCACGGCTCAACAGAAACTCCACCATTCTACATCTCATACTCGAACTCTAGATCTCGCCTCCGTCCGTTCCCATATCCCTTTGGCACTTACCGATTCTTCTCCCTTCCCCGAGAAAAACGTCGGTCACCTAATCTCAAATCCTCTAAGGATACCTGCTCCACCGTTTTCTTTAAGGTGTTATCATTTTCGAGATTTGATTATGTGAACCCTAATTTGTATTCAGTTTTTATTTTTCTATCAAGATCACATGGTTTGATTTGTGTAAGAGTTTTTTCTGATTTGGGTGGTTTGTCTTTCCAAATTTTTGTTAAAATTCATTTATTTTTGAAATATACAATCAAGTACTTTCCCATAAGATTTTAAACACGGAAGTTCTTCCAATCGCTGATTGTTGTTATCGGAAGTTCAAGCAAATATGTATATATCGCAAGTTCTTCCAATTGCTGCTTGCGCACGTTTTTATGAAAATAAATGAGAGTGAAGCAATTTTTCCTCTTTAAATCACCAGAGCACGATTCCTTCTTTTTCACCTGTTCGACACTTCCCTACGCCGCCACTTCTCTCCTCCTCACCCCGACCACAAGAGCATCATCTCGTCTTCCCAATAAACCCTTCTTCATTATAAATTTAGTTAATAAGGTACAAGATTTCCTCAATTAATTGATCATTATCTTCATCTCTTCTTCAATCCAATTTTTGTGGATTTTTTTGTTATGGTTTTCTAGTTCTTCATTTGGCCTTCGTCTAGTGTTTTTTTAATTCGCTTCCAAATCTTCATTGTCTCTCATTATCTGATATGAATGCTCCTTTCCTTTCTTTCTATCTCTTTGTTGATGATTCCATTTGTGGTTTGTAAGTGCACATAATGTGTTCGATGTATTTCCTCATTGACATTCTTTATGGTTTTTGACTTAAATCTCTGTTCTGATCCTTACCTGTCAGTTTATATCTCGATTTACAGCGGACCAACTTTTGGAGATGCAAAAATAGGTAGAGCATCATTGAAGATTGGAGAAAAGATTGCATTTGGATATTGTGGAGATTTGTACATGTACACTGTTTTTCCCAATTGCATTCCTAATTCTTACAAGTATCTTAATATCAGTTATTTTGTTTGTTGAAAGATTCCATGGAGAGTACCTTGGTGAGCATGTTGCTGTCAAGATTCTTAGATCTAAACATTTAAATGATGAAACATTGGGGAATGAATTCTCTCATAAAGTAGCAGATCCAGGCTTTATTTATTTATTTATTTGCATTTAAGCATAACTAATATAAGGAAGGGTAAAGGGTGTACCATGAGCCCCCTATCTCTGTTTGGGTCTTGTCTCCATTTACATGTTAGGAAGTTGTCAATGGTAGAAAATGAAACATAATTAAATTTTATTTATAATTTTTTTATTGTTTTATGATAGGTGTGAGTGTGAAGAAGAATGTGATCGTGACAATCTATTCTTGTGCATGGGTTTGCTATGAATCAGATGGTGAAATTGAGGCTCTACTTGAATGGCTGGAAGATGATGATGCAAAAGAGAAACAACTGAAAGAAAACATTAAAAATTGGAAAAGGAACAAATCAAATGATTTAAATGATGAGCACATTGTGGGTCAAGTTGCACTTGAGTTTAGGTCATCGATTCATTCCACAAATGCAAGGGCGGAATTGGAAAAGAAATTTGGGGAAATATTCCGGTGTGAGTGCTTGGAATTAGTGGGACCTACTTGACACCATTGTTTTTCATGCCACTCCACATTTTCAACTAACGAGCCAACTCATCAGTGTGAGACTGAGGGTATAATTGGAAAAAACCGTGTGAAGTTCATGGGGGTATAATCGAAAATAACTACTTGTCTTTACCAAAATTAACTGGGAAAGCTTATGAAATTCTTCAGTTTCTTAAAATAATTTTTGTGGATATTGATGCTGCTCTTCCGGATGAATCTTTTAGACCTTCAAAAAAAGACCCCTTCAGGCTACGAATTTGGCGTGCGTTTCTGAAATCAGCTAAATAAATTAATGAGGTAAGCTTGTTAAAAATTACCGTTTTGCCCTTGTTTTAACTTTTTCAATGACTTTTTTAGAGTAAAATACAATTTTGGCCCTTGAGTTGGACACCTTTCTATCAGTTTTAGTCCCCTGAGTTGCACACCTTTTTATCAGTTTTATGGTAAGCATTTTTTTTACATATACAACTCTATTTTTCCTAAAGAGATTATGTATGCAATATATGGTAATAATGTTTGGAACATTACATATATACATTTAGGTTTACAATATCAAAGGATGACACAGTTATTCTTGATGGGGCTGGCGACAAAAAAGGAATTGAAGAAAGATGTGAATAGGTATTACAGTAGCTTGTTAACAGTATATTTAATTTATGTACCTGAGCTTCCTAACATGTACTATTTTGTGTTTCTACAGTTGACATCATCGATTGAATTGAGCACTTCTCATTATGATAAGGAGAAGCTACAAGATGGTGTTGCTGTTTTGAAGGTACGATTCTTATTTTTGTTTTATTTCTAAATAATTTTGTTATGTAAATGATGTGTTGCTGTGATTGGTCAGATTGGAGGAGCGAGTAAGCTGAAGTTGGTGAGAAGAAGGATAGAGTTACTGATGCTCTAAATGCTACAAAGGCTATAGTTGAAGAAGGAATTGTGCCAGGTAGATTAAACCATGTCCACACATGCTATTTACTAAGTATTTATTTTTAATTGTGATAATGATATCAAAAAATATATAATATAATATAGGTGGTGGTGTTGCTCTTCTATATGCTTCAAAGGAGCTTGATAATCTTGTTACAGCTATTTTGATCAGAAGATTGGTGTTCAAATAATTCAAAATGCTCTCAAGGTAATTCCCCCTTCTTCCTAATAAAAAGCAGCTAGCAGTGTCGTTTTATTGTATATCTATTTTTTTTGCAGACATTTTATTGTTTATTGGTTGTGTATGTGAAGGCACCTGTGTACACAATTGCTGCGAATGCAGGAGTAGAGGGTGCTGTTGTTGTTGGGAAACTATTGGAGCAAGATAACCCCGACCTTGGATATGATGCTGCTAAAGGTTCTCTTTTTCTTTCTCTTTGTTAAAAAATATAAAATTTTGTTTTTGTTACAGTCAGCAGTCATGATCAGCTGCAAGTCACAAGTGGATGAGCTGAGAACTGTAAAGGAGTACTGGAATTTACTTGTGTACACTGAATTTAGAGGCTATAGTCCACAGACACGGGATTCTATGTCATGCTGGAATCCTGATTGCATGAATTCATGGGATTCAATCTCATTGAGTTTCTACTATTGAGTATATGTGGGAGTGAAAAGCAAGGGGTAGTTTTGGTATTTATGATTAGGTGGGATGACATAAGTGCTTAGAAGGAAAAGTCATTCTCCCTTTTTGTTTTTAAACAATTTCTTTATAAATAATAACTCGCTGTTGTTGACATCAACATAATGAAAAGTCATTCTCGCTGAAAACTGTGGTGGATGGTCAGGTGCTTTTACACTCGGTAAGTTCATTTTTCTAAATTCTTATAGTTTTTTTAATCTGAATTTGTTTTTTTAATGCTATAGAACTCGGTTAATTCCGGGCTTTGAGAATTCCATTCTCGTGGTTGGTCTTTAATGAGAAGATCAAAGTGAACTCTGTTTTTCTCCTGGATACGACTGTTGTTTCCGATTCCATCATGCTACTATTTGGTGGAAGCATCTCAAAAGGCGATATAGTGAGTCTATTACCTTTTCTTACTCCATTCCTTTTTGATTCCATTCCATTTCATGATATGAAACAGGATGGGCACTTGAAAATGTTGGGAGGATACTTGGAGTTCTTCATGGAACCTTCATTGGCCGAACTGTATCACAACTTAAGAAAAGATCTCGATGAGTTATTCCAGTATAAAGTAAGTAATGTATCCTCTCTTATTCATTATTACTAAAATAATGATCTGGAACACTTCTTGTATAAAACTATACATAATCGATGTGTTTTATTATGATTACAATAGTAATATGAGTTTTTTGAAAAAAGCAGTTTTTTGATACTTCTGTTTATGGTAGTGGGTTTCCACGTGCAGCTGATGAAAGACCATCACTATTGGTATGTATAGCTTGAGTGCATATGTTGCTTAATCTTAATAATTATTCAGTTTTATATTATCTTATTGTCAAGTTTGTTTAGTAAGCTTAAGAAGACTAAACATGGTATCCTTATCTCAGTTGCAGTCAAACTACAAGCTTCCGGGGCCAATTCAGTTGTTGATACATTTTCTGAATTCAAACACCTTCTTCTTGTGTATAAATTCAATAGCAAATTCAGTACTTTCTTGTGTATAAGTTCTATTAGAAGACAAACATATTTTTGATCCCTTTGAGATTTATCCATTTGTCTACTATTGGAATGATTATTTGTATGACATTAACAAGTGCAATGTATTATAGTTTTTGTATATGGTATTTTATTTTCTATTATGAGACATCAAATGGAAATTTAATTTTAAAATTTGTAAATCTACAAATAATTTTTTTTTAAACATTTAAAATTATGATACGCAAAAATATGTGTCATCTTAATTTATGACATGGCCTTTCTTGACAGGGGCTTTCTTGATACGCATTGCGTGTCATTAACACGCGCATCGTAAGGTTACGACACGCGAATGCGTGTCGTCTTCCTTGATGACATGGCCTTACTTGATACACATTGTGTGTCATAAACGCGCGTCGTAATTGCGCGTCATAAATGAGCGTCGTAAATGCGCGTCGTCTCTCTTTATGACAGGGCCTTCCTTCACGCGCATTTGCGCGTCGTCTGAGCCCTTTACGATGCACAATGAGCGTCGTAAAAGGCTGTTTTCTAGTAGTGTCTGCGAAATTTTACATTCATGAAAATTATAATAAAATAATAATATTTCAACCCACACACTAAACATACAAATACATGCAATTATCCAATGATTTAGACATGATTTGACTTGTATTCTCCCTCAAAAACAATAAAAGCTTAGAAAAAGGTGGGGTATGAAGCTCACCTTGGTTAGCTTGCTGGGTGATTTGAAGAGATGTGAAGAACTTTCCAAGCTCCAACACTTGGAAGGCTCTTTAATCTTTAGAATATTCTAAAAATAATATTATGTGTAAATATAATGAAGTCTTAGGAATAATGTGGAGAATTATTATTCAAAGAGGATAAAATACTTACAAAAAAAAAATCTGGAATTTTCTTTGAAGGAGATGAGACTTGAAGCTTGAATAAGTGGAGAGCACCCTTAGTAGTTTTCTGGAAGTGAAGATGAAAAGTGGAACTTGGGGAGGAAGGGTTCACGTATCTAAATGGGAAGGATAAGGGGTGACTTGACATTTGCATGGAGGGCTGGTGGGTAAAACTTATTTTCTATGGGTAAGGTGTGTTTTACTGAGATTTTCATGGGAAAGGAGGGATTTACATCACATCATAAAGTCAAACCCCTTTATCTTCTTAAAATCTCTTTAAAAATCTCGGGTATTATTTTATATAAATATGTTTAAAATAATTAATTTTGGCATAAAATAAGGGTTTAAGGGGTTTAGGATATGAAAAGTACGAGTTTGGAGGAATTCCCGACGTCGAAATGCCTTAAAATGATAAAAGAAGTCCGAAAATGACAAAAATCCGGAGTGGAGTGCGGAGCCTGCGAGGGCCCGAAGTCAGGTTTACATTTCCGGAGTCACTCTTCAAGGTTCCGGAGTCGGTACTAATTTTCGGAGTGTCCTTCTCGGATCCGGAGTCAGGTGTGAATCAGCGGTCTGGTCCGGCCAAGGTATTTCAGAAGCGAGGCGAGGCACAGTGTTCTGGTGCGAGGTTCCGAAACAAGCCTTACACCTTCCGGAGCATGCGAGATCCGAAGCAAAAGGGGAGTTCCAAGATTGTGAGTCCTCTTGGTTCCTTGGAAGGCATTCTGGACTAAGAGGGTTCTGGACCAGGAGGGTTTCGAACCAAGAGGGTTTTGGCCAAGAGGTTCAGGACCTAGAGGGTTCCAGACCAAGAGGAGTCTGGACCAAGAGGTTTCCGGACCAAGAGGGTCCTTTTGAGTTTTCTCCTTCGGTTTTGGGCTGTTTTAGATTGAGGAAGGTACATAGAGAGACTTGGGAGAGATTTCACATACTTGGAGAGATTTGGGAGAAATTTCACATGCTTGGAGAGATTTGGGAGAGATTTCACATACTTGGAAAGATTTGGGAGAGATTTCACATACTTAGAGAGATTTGGGAGAGATTTCACATACTTGGAGAGATTTGGGAGAGAGAGATATATATAGTGGGAGAGGTTGAGAGAGACTTTATCGGGAGCCTTTATTAATGTTTTTCTTTGTATTTCCAAGACTATAGACTTAGTTACATCCCATTTTAAGTGCTATACATCCCCGAAGGGCTCTTAATAGTACTTTATAGAGCTGTTACTTCCCTAAATCAGATTAGGGTTTTAAATTTTGAATATTTGAAACTTTCAAGTGTTACTTTGCATTAGGATTTATAGTTGTACATTAGTAAACATAAAGAAATCCCTTACATATAAACACTAGTTAAGTTGACCAAATTGACTTGTTGACCTTGACTTAGCTTTGACTTGACCAGAAGCTTGTCGGTTGTCACATATGGATTCCCAACCATTTCTCAATCTTACAATTCAACTTTCCAACAACTTAAGCTTGCAAGAGCTAGTGATTCCACCACAAATTTATGGATTCCTAATCCATTTCTCAATCTTACATTTCAACTTGTTAAAAACCTAAGCTTGCAAGAGCAAGCATTCCATCACTAGCCAACCTTAGCGATCACACACATTCCTAAAAACAGATAAATACTTCCCAAAATCTCAACAAGCTTAATAATCCCAGGTAATTCCCCATGATACAACTCCAAATCCTTAAGCCTCCTCAGCTCGTGGCATAGAAGTATAACCCTTAACTGGAACTGACGGATCATCAATTCAACAACTCACCTGCCGAAGGATCTATGTATTCAAAGTTTTCCAAAAGATACCATTCGATTCCTGTTGACCATGCCAATGACTAAAATAGCCCATGTGAACAATATTTTCCCATTAATTAAGAGTAATACGTTACTAATTCTCAATCCCTACTATTGGTAGCAGTCGACGACCTAAGCTTTACAATGGATAGATTTCCTAGACTAGCTAAACCTAACGCGTATACATTAAAATACTGGATCGCGAGCCTTTATTAATGTTTTTCTTCGTAGTTCCAAGACTGTAGACTTAGTTACATCCCATTTTGAGTGTTATACACCCCCGAAGGGCTCTTAATAGTACTTTATAGAGCTGTTACTTCCCTAAATCAGATTAGGGTTTTAAATTTTGAATATTTGAAACTTTCAAGTGTTACTTTGCATTAGGATTTATAGTTGTACATTAGTAAACATAAAGAAATCCCTTACATATAAACACTAGTTAAGTTGACCAAATTGACTTGTTGACCTTGACTTAGCTTTGACTTGACCAGAAGCTTGTCGGTTGTCACATATGGATTCCCAACCATTTCTCAATCTTAGAATTCACTTTGCCAACAACTTAAGCTTGCAAGAGCTAGTGATTCCACCACAAATTTATGGATTCCGAATCCATTTCTCAATCTTACATTTCAACTTGTTAAAAACCTAAGCTTGCAAGAGCTAGCATTCCATCACTAGCCAACCTTAGCGATCACACACATTCCTAAAACCAGATAAATACTTCCTAAAATCTCAACGAGCTTAATAATCCCAGGTATTTCACCATGATACAACTCCAAATCCTTAAGCCTCCTCACACACATTCCTAAAACCAGATAAATACTTCCCAAAATCTCAACGAGCTTAATAATCCCAGGTATTTCCCCATGATACAACTCCAAATCCTTAAGCCTCCTTAGCTCGTGGCATAGAAGTATAACCCTTAACTGGAACGGACGGATCCTCAATTCAACAACTCACCTGCCAAAGGATCTATGTATACAAAGTTTGCTAAAAGATACCATTTGGTTCCTGTTGACCATGCCAATGACTAAAATAGCCCATGTGAACAACACTTTCCCATTAGTTAAGAGTAATACGTTACTAATGCTCAATCCCTACTAATGGTAGCAGTTGGCGACCTAAGCTTTACAATGGATAGATTTCCTAGACTAGCCAAACCTAACGCGTATACATTAAAATACTGGATCGCGAGCCTTTATTAATGTTTTTCTTCGTAGTTCCAAGACTGTAGACTTAGTTACATCCCATTTTGAGTGTTATACACCCCCGAAGGGCTCTTAATAGTACTTTATAGAGCTGTTACTTCCCTAAATCAGATTAGGGTTTTAAATTTTGAATATTTGAAACTTTCAAGTGTTACTTTGCATTAGGATTTATAGTTGTACATTAGTAAACATAAAGAAATCCCTTACATATAAACACTAGTTGATTTGACCAAATTGACTTGTTGACCTTGACTTAACTTTGACTTAACCAGAAGCTTGCCGGTTGTCACATATGGATTCCCAACCATTTCTCAATCTTAGAATTCACTTTGCCAACAACTTAAGCTTGCAAGAGCTAGTGATTCCACCACAAATTTATGGATTCCCAATCCATTTCTCAATCTTACATTTCAACTTGTTAAAAACCTAAGCTTGCAAGAGCTAGCATTCCATCACTAGCCAACCTTAGTGATCACACACATTCCTAAAACCAGATAAATACTTCCTAAAATCTCAACGAGCTTAATAATCCCAGGTATTTCCCCATGATACAACTCCAAATCCTTAAGCCTCCTCACACACATTCCTAAAACCAGATAAATACTTCCCAAATTCTCAACGAGCTTAATAATCCCAGGTATTTCCCCATGATACAACTCCAAATCCTTAAGCCTCCTTAGCTCGTGGCATAGAAGTATAACCCTTAACTGGAACGGACGGATCCTCAATTCAACAACTCACCTGCCAAAGGATCTATGTATACAAAGTTTGCTAAAAGATACCATTTGGTTCCTGTTGACCATGCCAATGACTAAAATAGCCCATGTGAACAACACTTTCCCATTAATTAAGAGTAATACGTTACTAATGCTCAATCCCTACTAATGGTAGCAGTTGGCGACCTAAGCTTTACAATGGATAGATTTCCTTGACTAGCCAAACCTAACGCGTATACATTCCAAATATTGGATGATCATTCCCAATACCTTAACAAATATGAAGATCCTAATACACTTCTCAATGAATCCACTACAAGACCTTGGCGACTGACCGGTATCTCAATATCGAACAAGTAACCAATCCATTCAACCACTTCCTTGCACTTAGAGCAATCCCCATGCAACCGGCAACTGACCTCGCTTCGAAGGTGTGAACTTGAAAACTACCGATCTTACCCCCATGACCGAAAAAATTCCTAACTACCTCGAGGCCATGAACACCCCTACACGTCCTTCATTCAAACCCAGCATGCCCACCTTGCGTATTCCTTGAATTCTCATTGTTACTTACCAAATATCAGACCGAATGCTGGTCTCCTCAGTGGGATACTCAATCCTCTTCTAAACACGATCCATGACATACAAAATGGCATACGACAACATTTTGGATAAAATAAATATATTATTGATACAGGTGCTACTATTCTTAGATAATCAGGGCATAACATTTCACACACACCAACACAAAATTATCAGCATAATGATTAAAGCATGAAAGAGAAGAATACTATACATACTCGTAGTGTCTTAGGGTCTTACTCCCCCTTCTTGCATAAGCATTTGCAATGGAACCTGAGCCAACGCAACCATTAAATGTGGAAATTGGCCCTAATATGACCAGTGTGATGACAACGATGACACAATTCTACTTCCAGGGTGCATTCTTGGTGAAGGTGGTCCTTTTATCTATACCTGTCACAATTAGACTTGCAGCACACACTCTCATGGGTTTGTCCTCCCTAGCACAAATCTTGTGGCCCCTAGGATCTCTATCTCCAGACATGATAGCATCAAATTTCTTAGATGATGCAAGTAGAGTCTTATCATGAGTCCGCTTCCTCTTACCCACCTACCTCTCCAAACTGAGCTCCTGTTCCCGAGTCACCACGACCATCACACCAACTACCAAAATAGCCGAGATCTGATTCTCAAACTTAGAGACCAGTCTGTCAGTGACACAACCAATAATATCGGGTAACTCCTCGCTTATGGCTCGCTAAACCTCAGTGGTAATCCAATCATGGAATCGATCCCCCGGAAGGCATGATGCATAATCCACCTTTGATCCCTCATGAGAAGAACTAGCATTAGGATCCTCAAGCCTTGAGCTCCCAATGAGCCCCCAAATGTCCTACTATAATCTCGTCCCTAAAATCCCCAAGATGATCATCCAATAGTTCCATGATGCTTTCCTTGATGGTACTAAACATCACAGGAGCCTGCTTCATCATTCCGCATGTGATCTCCGACGAGATGAACTCCCGCATCCGCTAATCCATCCTCAGGTTGAATCAGATCCTCCTCCATGAGTGCTCATTACCATACTGAAAGGTAACTAAATACATGATCAAAACATACCCAAAGAATCCTCATCCATAGGCTTCCTAGATTTTCCATGACTCTCCTTGATTCGAGTATGGATCCTATGTTTTCAGTAGTACAGGCTCAATACTACCTTCCACACCTATCCATATTTTCCTCAAGAATCATCTTGAATCCTCCAATTCACCTTCTCAAACTAATACTCCAAATATTTTCTAAACAGCGCAGTCAACTCATTACAATACATCCTACGCTCTCCTAGATTCTCGAACTCACCATATCGTCAGTTGCTGAAGAACTCCCAATAATGATAGTTAACTACTTCATGAATACAATCACATGCAACAAAGCTTAGATAATCCTTCGAATAAAAGAATCATCCCTACAACGGTTAGACTCAAATGAGAGCTGCATAGTAGGGTCAAATTCGTCACTCTGAGATTATATAACCAATACAACATGTGATTTAACATATTCACTATATAATTACTCACATCATCAAGAATCCTACAAAGCACAAAGCAAATAACATTCATGCAGTAACACTCCAAGACATAGCCAAACAGAGGACACACAAGCTCACTTCCTTCCAAGAAAGATTCCAATTCTAGTATAATATCCAATTCCACTTAGGGTACAAGGCATTACATAGCATGCCTATCCATTCAATCATCTAAAATTCATAATAGCATGCAATCCTAAAAGCTCAAAAAATTAGGCATATAAAGGCATCTCTCCTAGTCATGAAATCCTGAGCAGATCCGTAGCCCTAATCTAGCATGAAATTCTCATAACATAACAAACATGTATAGGCATTATATGAATCATTTACTTGAGCTCGACTGATTACACACACCACACATCTGTTCTTTTATTAGAAAATCTTTTGATAAAACTTTTTATTCTAAAAAAATCTACAAAAACCCTCAGTTTGAGTTCAGACAGCAAAGAGTATGCTCGAACCCCTGAAACCAAGGCTCTGATACCAACTTGAAACGTCCCAAAATTTAAGGCCCAAAATTTCATTTTTATAATAATAAAACTAGCATAAAAAACGTGTTCATAAAACACTAAAAGGAAAATAGAGTATGAAAATAATCATCCAAATACATCAAGTCAACAAAATATGGAACAACATGATGTGTGCGATGCGATCATCTGGAGCCTTTCCCCTTCTATCCGAAAGTCCCTAAAACATAAACTAAAAACTGTAAGCATGAAGTTTAGTGAGTTCCCCAAAATGCCTCATACCAAACATATCAATCACAATATATTAACAAATTATTTTTTGCTTTTTATAAACCATATATTAAATCAAAAATTTAACATCTATCTCCAAAAGTGGTTCTAGTCAATTAAAAGTTCTGAGGGCAACCCAAAAACGACTTTGATTCCATTTGCAACTTTATAACAATTTAGTTATGATCTTAGACACCTTAATCCAACATAAATAAGTTGTGATTTCAATAACATACTCTACATGTTTATTAAGATATTCATATTCTTTGATAGGGAATGGAGTTTCTCTTAGCAGATGTATGATTTTCCCCATAAGTTCAAAATTCAGATGTTTGAGATCCCGTCTTCGTACTCCAATTCCTCTGCTTTTATTGTCACGACTCATGTACTACTCAAGATTCATTGCTTTCGTCATGTTTCTTCATTCATTGACTATCGAGTGGTTTAAAAGGTACTTCTGATGATTTGAATGGTTTTTCTTTCTTTTTTGATGATATGATAAGTTGTTCTAGATCATTAATTGTTGGTTTAAACTGTGTATTTGAGCTACGAGTCATATATTTCATATTAAGAAAAAAAAGATTTAAGCAATTAACTAGTTCACAATATAAAAAATTTGTGAAAACTTTAGCTTTGAATAAAAATCTCATTGAGATATGTAGAGCAGAGATGAAACTTTTGATTAAGAAGGGTTCTTCACGTCGCAATAGTACAGATCGCGATGTAGTTTATTGTCAGCTGGTATGAAGATTAAGAAGTTTTTTTAGCACTACCTACTAATTGTAGCGAGGAATTTTAGCACTAATTGAAATTTATTCCCCAAAAAAAAATGCTAAAAACATGATGTGCTTGAGACAGTCTATTAAAATAATAGTTTAAATATACAAACCTAGTTAGTAATTTATAAAACCTAACTAATCGAAACTAAAACTCTCTACACTAGGTAATGTATCTGATTATGAATAATATAGCTATAGTAAGTAAGGGTGTTAGACTCAAGTAGAACAAAGGTGTATCAATAGATAAAATTCTTAACTAATAAATTAATAAGAGTGGGTTTTAAATTAAGCAAACAAATACCATAAATCAATTAAAGACAATTCAAATAATAATACTCAGATGATAAATAATACAAATATATTTCTTTTTATATTTCAAATTACGTAATGATTCTGATTCATTCAATCGAAGTGCAATGGATATTATCATAAATTTAGCGATTCCTAAATTGATTATTCAAACTCAATGTCCTTAATCGTATGTTTCTAAGTTATCTACCAACAATGATAGCTCTCTTAGACACATTCTATTAATTCGTATTACAAAAGACTTAAGATTGGTCATAAGGTAAATGGCAACCTCTTAAATTCTCTAGATCAATAGCGCAATCACAAGCATTGAATAAACAAGGTAATTCAAGACTCGTAATCCAAACGCATTGATAATATCATGCACTCAGTTACATAGACATAAAAATATCAATTTAACCCTCATGGATCTTTTATCAAGCAAACATAATATAATAAACTTATTCTATAACCTTTAAATAAATCAAATCAAAAATGATTCAGATAATCTACTTATATAGAAAACTACTGGTACTTAGCCCATAAGCTAAAGAAGAAAGCAAAGGAAAAACTGAAATAAATATAAATAAAAAAAATACTCATTTTAGAGCCTCCTATCTTCAAATCTTCTACTTCGGGTGCGTTTCTTCAACACTCTTTCTCCCCTTATGGTGATATTTTATTGATGTATCCTTTTGGATGCACTTGTGGTTCTTTAGGAAGTAATGCATATAATAAGCAAAACCAAAAGCACACAAGACCCTGTATTTTCATAGTTCGGTTAATGAGACCTACATCTACGAGCAGGAAGGCGGTATTGTTTATTTGTGAGCTCTCCAAAAGAGCTTACAAGTACAGTTCAACAGAGATTTGCCTACCACTCTAGAATACAAGACACATTCAAATGACTAGCAATCATCCCTATTTATAGTGAAGGGATGATACTTAAAACCCCAATGGTCCAAGCCCATTAGTCCATAGGCCCATGAAACGTGTCAACCAATCATGTTTTTCCATGTAGTAGCTTCTGAAACCTTCATATTTGATACATTGCGTGGGCAATAGCAACATACATGATGGAGCATAAAGATCATCATGGCTCATCAACCATCATTGTGGCACATCATGTTATAATCCTTGAGCATCTAAATCTTCTGAGCATTCTTGGACAATATTGAGCAACATATTGAACATCATAGCATAAGTGACTCATCAAGGGATACCATAGCTCATTAGGAACCAAATGTTGCATCCTTGAATCAAGATGGTGCGTTAGGCATATAGATGGCACAACCTCTCCTAGGTTGGCACATCCTCTTCCATGGTGGCATATTTCGTTTACAAATGATGCATCTATACTTAAAGAGGCGTATTCCCGCCATAGTGGTGCAATTAGCTTCAATAGTTGCACATCTAGGCTATAGATGGCATACTTGCTTAAGGAATGGTGCACCATGTTTCCCAATGGTGCACGTTGTCTTCTAAGTGGCGCATATTAACCATAGATGGCGCATCCATGCACCAAGATGTTCCATTTTACTCTCATGTGCTTCATACCCCCTTTAGAATTGGCAATTGATTTGTTCCTTTGTTAGATGATCTATTCCATTCTCAAAGGATATGCTCCTTTTATTACATGATCCATGAACCCCAAGTGCTCTATCGAGTTCCAAGTTCTCCATTGAAGTTGAATGCTCCATGAGAATTCTTTAAATGCTCAAGTTACATTTAATATGGTTATATATATATATATATATATATATATATATATATATATATATATATATATATATATATATATATATATATATATATATGTATGTATCTTTTGTGAACTGACATAAATTGTTGTGCGTCTCGCTTTTCGTAGCACGACCATGGTAATTTGAAATTTATCTTTAAAATCTTCAGAATCTCATCCATGCTAATATCCAACTATTCTTAGCCAGAAGTCCATGAAAATATGCTCCCAATTTGCTTTTTTTACCTTCTATTTTATTAATTGGCCATTTTCAGCTGCAAAATATAAATATTAAGGTTTAACTACCTTTTGTTCTATTTTTCTTATAAAAATGGCTTCAAAAGTTTATGAAATTTTTCTTAAAATATGTATAATTTAGGACACATCATCTTGAAATTATCATCGACTAAAATAATAATAATAATAATAATAATAATAATAATAACAATAATAATAATAATAATAATAATAATAATAATAATAATAATAATAATAATAATAATAATAATAATAATAATAATGAAACGTCCACAAAATACCGTCCAAAAATTTCCTTTAAAACATTGCTAAAACCATATTTATAAAAACCATATCACAAGTCATATCATAAATTCAAAGTATTAATTCAAAACATATTCTTGTTATCAGAGTGAAATATCCCAGGTTGGATAGCTATGGTGTGTGCACTACCATCTTCCCGAGCCCCTCTTTTGAAAACTGAGTACCTGAAACCAAAACTAAAAACTATAAGCACGAAGCTTAGTGAGCTCCCCCAAACTACCATATGCCATACAATAACATATAAAGCACATACTGGGCCTTGCACACTGCATCGGACCGAAGTTCGGAATCTGCATCGGACCGAAGTCCGAAAACTTACCAGCGCCTTGCCCTCTGCATCGGACCGAAGTCCGGAAACTGCATCGGACCGAAGTCCGGAACTAACTGGGACCTTGTCCCCTGCATCGGACCAAAGTCCAGAACTATCTTGTCACACCCCGCTAAAGCGGAAACGCAAGGTATGACAGCGATAACGGTTTCATTGCAAAAGATAAAGATACATCACCATAGCAGTATTTAAAAGTTTACAACCCATAGCTTAAAAGAAACAAAGTACAAGTTTTTCCAAAACAACATTAATCAAAATATAACTTCATAATAGCTTCAACACGATGCAGCATGCTCTATGATGATGAATCTTTACATTCACTTACTAATGATTTCCTGAAAAAGCATGTAAAACGAGCGTCAACTATGAAAATAGTTGGTGAGTATCACAAGTTTATAGATCGAGGGTACAATAATGCTTTTCGTAAGTACAAGTACATTGCTTTAATGATAAAACAAAGTTGATTGCTATTAAGGAATACAATTTTATTGCTATAACGAGAAACGCGTTTGTATGTGTATGAGCAAACAATGAGTCTCAACCAAACCTATGACTGAAGCCCTATCGAGATCTATGCTTATCGTTCCATAGATGAATATGGTATCATGCACTCCAGCGATTCGGGCGAGTGAGGAGTTGTCAATTCTTAATAGCGCTATCCATAATGACCATTGGCTCAAAGAGTTAATGGTTAGAGATAAGGGAAGGGCCTTAGTACGATAAGTTCTCATGTTCCGTGTTGCACAGACATATATAAAGAAACATAGCAATACAATAGCAATCATGTTTGATACAAATCAATTTAAATACAACATGCAAATTATAGTTTTTCTGGACATGCTTTTCCACCCCAAAACATAAAAACTGAAAATAGGGGAGTGCGTGAATACTCACAATATGCAAAATATAGTAATCAAGTTTATACGAGTCAAATAAATAGAACGAATATAAATAGTTTAGGACATGCTTTTCCACCCCAAAACGTTTAAAAACCGAAAATAGGGGAGTACGTGAATACTCACGATGTTTTGTGTAGGCACAAGCGGTACTTCGGGATGCACCAACGTCTTACTACCGGGATCCTACGACATCAAACACACGCACTAGTGAGTTTCCATGTCGATATCTAATGCTAATATACTAAACTCTACATATAGGGAAATGCCAATTTATGTTTTAGTATTGGATTTTATATCAATTAGTTACACTTTTTCTGAAGTAATGAAATTCTATATATCGGGCGATTAATTACAACCATGGAATATAAACTTTCCAAATTTTTAAGTCTCTAAAACAACATAAATTCACGAAAAATAGCATTCGAGGGATAAAAATTCTCAAACTTTTTATTTAACTGTTATTAACCAATACTAAGTTGGGAAAAATATAAAAATGGATTTCCAAGCTGTTTAATTATATTTTATGATTTTTGAGCATTTATTTCAATAAAAATTGAAATAAATAGAAAACAGTTTCCAAAATGACCCAAACTTTTTATTTAATTGTTATTATACATAACTAGGCTGGTAAAAATATAAAAGATATTTTTCAGTGGGTATTTCTATTTTTCCTTGTTTTATTCCTTTAAATAATCATAAATTAAAGAAATAATATTAAAAAGTTAAAATAAATCACCATAAATTTTTGTAACATTATTTACAGTGTAAATAACCTGGGAAAAATATCAAAAGTGGTTTTCATAATGCATAAACGGGTTTTGGGTATTTATGTGTATTTAAGTGCATTTTAATGCAATTAATTTTAGAAAATAAGAGAAAAATAGTTTACAGTAGAGAAAAATATTCAAAATTTTTATGTAACCTCCTACTGTATAATATTATATCCTGGTAAATGTTCATGAATTTTGGATAATCAGAACTATTTCTCCCATTTTTAGACCATTATAATTACCAAAAATTGGGAAAATAAGTAAGACATGATGAAAAATCTTGAAATTATTTTCTGGAGTCACCCATCACAGGTAAGGTATGCGAAAATTGTTAGACGCAATTTTCATATCCTCTAAAGTGGTTTTGTAATTTATCATGTCCTAAACAAAAGAAAATTAGAAATCGTATTAAACAGTAACAAAAATTGCTGAAATTTGGTGAGGGGTCATTATTCCCCATGAGTATCATCCATGAATTTATTTAGGATTTATTGACCTCTGTAATTATTTTATATGATTTATGCCCTTGGTTTTAGCAATAACTCTAATAAATCAAAGAAGTAACAAAAGCTCTTGAAATTTCCCAGATTATCTCATGCATGCAAGGGCTTTCAAAATGTAAAATGTAAAAAAAATGTATTCAGAAGAGAAATGAGGGTAATGATTCCAAACAATTTAAGAAAAGTTGCATGCAATAATGCATGAAGTGTAGATGTGGCTGAAGTTCATGAATTTGTGTAGCCCATTCAGTGAGGTTTTAAGCCACGAAATTTCAACCATCATTCACTAGATATGTTAAGTTTCTAAGGTATTTTTCCTCAGATTTATGGTTGGGTTTAAGGCCATTGAGGGGGTGTTTGGCTTAGCTTTTTAAGGGCCAAAAGTCCTTTTTGGAAAAGTTGCAAAAAGTCAGGTTTTCCTGACTTTTCCAAAAAGTTGATTTTCCTTCTATCAAAAATCAAAAAGTAGGTTTTAAAATTGATTTGCCAAACATCTTTTGGCTTCTATCTTTTTCTAAAAGATCTTTTGGCTTCTCAAAAGCTAAGCCAAACACCCCCTGATTATGCAAGACAAAAATAGTGATCACAGAAAAAGAGCTGTATGCGCAATCTTTTTGTAAAAATTGCCAAAAATCGGATATTTAATATTTTACAGTAAGACCAGTTGGGTTTGAAATGTAACTCGTGGAACTAACCAATACAAATAGAATATCATGATTTGGTTAAGAAATGACAGAGTTATGACCGTTCAAAGTCGAATAAAGTAATCTGGCAGATTGCATGTTTGCTTGTGTGCATTATTAGGGTATTTCAACAAGAACATCATGCATGTGTTTGGTAAGGCCCGATTTCTAACACATGCATGGAATGAATGAGCATCCAAGATGTACTAGAAATGGTTTAAATGCTTTTGGTCATGCATGAACATAAAAGAAATGGAGAAGAACATGAAATATTAGATTTTGATGTCACATGATCATATGTGCATCTTTTTCACTCCTTGCATGGGTTTGATCCCGGATTTTCACCATTTCAAACACATGCATTGTGTTATGGTGAGAATCTACAAACCACAAGGGAAGAATAAAGATTTCTAGCCATGGAAAGGCATAGAATCCGAAAAGTAGAGAAGACTAAGAAGAAAAGAAGTAGAATCATGAAACTATGGAAGAAGATGATGTTGTTTACCTTGGTTATGATCTTGAGAGAAGTAAGAACACTTCAAGGTCTTCAAAGTCTTGAAATTTGGCAGAGAAATGAGAGAAATTTCGTGAGTTTAGAGAGAGGGAAGAAGAGAGTGAAGTGTGTGTAGAGTGGAGTGTAAGAGAGTGGAGAAAGAAGAGGTGGAGTGAGGGTTTTGACTTAATGATTGAAGTTTTTGGGAAGAGGGAGCATGGGGAGGGGAGAATGGCCAAATTTTTGAGTGGATTAGGGCCTTCTCTCTCCTCAATTCAAATTTTATAAAAATCCCTCCTTAATTTTTATAAAAATCTAATTTTTATAAAAGTGATTATTAAGCAAATTTGGATTTATTTAAATTCTTGTTTTCAACAAATGAATTATGATTAATACTTGGTAATTCAGTTTCTATTTCATTGACTATAATTCTTAATTTCATTAATAACAATTTGATATATTAGGAAGTTTATAGCCAAATTTTATAAAGTTTTTAAGCTTTATAATTTATAACTTTGGATTTTTGGCTCTTTAGGGTTTTTGGAATATTGTTTGATATTCACAACATGTTGAAGTATAATTAGAATGTTTTAATTTATTTTTAGGGTTTTATACCCTATTTCAATTATAACAAAGCTTGAAGCTTTATTCTAATTATAGTATTGGCATTTCCTATTGTAGCTAAGCAACTTACTAGAATTGTAAGTATCAAGTATATTAGTCCTAGACCTTAGTTGGATCCTAGTTTATGCATGATTTTTGACCTAATTTATACTACTAGGTCATGGCATGTTGTGCATGAATGGTTATTACAAAGATGCATGAGTCCGAGAATGAACTGAATTGACAGTTGTCACATATCTGCATCGGACCGAAGTCCGGAACTGACTGGGACCTTGTCCCCTTCATCGGACCGAAGTCCAGAATTGACAGAACATAACATAGCATAAACACATATATTGCATCGAACCGAAGCCCAGAACACATAACACAAAGACATGCTTGAATCACAAAGACATCAAGCACTCTAACTACTGCATGGGATTGAGGTCCGGAACTACTGCTAACTAAACGGGCCGACATTGTGGTCGTAGACCCGTTCCTACTGGAAGGAAACTCACCTCGTAACTCTGGCTGCTGAGATGCTAAATCTGAAACTAGCTGACTGCTGCTCCGGAACTCCCCGACTACAATTCCCGTAAACACTAAATCCGATACTGATAACTGAACTAAGGGTAAAATGACTATTTTACCCCTGGTCAAAGTCAACTCCCTTCCAGCTGACCAGACTCGCCGAGTCAGGGTGCAGACTTGTCGAGTCCCTCCTTTACTAACTCTGACTTTAACTCACCGAGTCCCTTTCCCGCTCACCGATTCACCCTGAACTCACAACTCAAAGAAAAACGGGGACTCGCGACTCGACTCGTCGAGTCCGAAGAACAACTCGCCGAGTCCTATCGTGCAGATTCCATACAATAAAATTCTAATCCATTCTAGAGCATCTAACTCGCAAATCCGAGTCCCTGGGACCATCTGACCACGTAAAATTGCTAACTTTACGTGTAACTAAGAAGGACTGAAGCTATTCCTCTCAAACACTACTTTTCTCGGGAAAACTTATCCAACTCGCTGAGTTGTAGAACAACTCGTCGGGTCTAAGGCAATCTTCATCGGACTCGCCGAGTTACTCATCTAACTCGTCGAGTCCATGGCTATCTTCATATGACTCGCCGAGTCAAGCTTGGGACTCGCCGAGTCCATTAAGTCCCTTTTCCATACAGACCTGATTTGAGCCATGCAGGGGCTCCAAACTGTAGATCCACACTGCTATGGCCTAATCCTCACGTAAAGTTGCAAACTTTATGTGAAACCAAGGAGCTATAAGCTTAAAACACTCTAGCGCTAGGGTTTGGGGCAACATGTTTCACCAACACACCAAAGACTGATACTTTATGACATTCTGGGCCAACATAAGTCTAGATCTAGAGTAGCAACCTCAGATCTGAACTCTAAACCCGAAATGTATCTCAATCATGCCAAAATGGCCCTAAATCTCATTCAAGAATAGGTCTAGAAGCAACAAAGGAAAGGTAATAGCTCATTACCTCCAAGATGTGCCCAACACTGCAATGGATTCTGGATCTACACTACTTTCTTGATGCTAAATCTTTTGATCTTCAAGTTTCTTCCAGTAGAACACCTCTCAAAGCTTCAGTCTCCCTCCAATGGCCTTATACACACAAGCTAGGGTATAACTTCAAAGGGGCTAAGGGAGTTGAGGGGAGGAAATTGAGTCCTTTAAATAGGGTGCAACCCTGAAAATTAGTGTAGATTGAAGTCCGGAACTAACTGGGACCTTGTCCCCTGCATCTGACGTATGTCCGGAACTATCTTCATCGGACCGAAGTCCGGAACTGACTGGGACCTTGTCCCCTTCATCGGACCGATGTCCGGAACTAACTGAACATAGCATAGCATAAAAACATATCAACTAGCATAAACACATATACTGCATACTGCATCGGACCGAAGCCCGGAACACATAACACAAAGACATGCTTCAATCACAAAGACATCAAGCACTCTAACTACAGCATCGGACCGAGGTCCGGAACTTCTGCTAACTAAACGGGCTGACATTGTGGCCGTACACCTATTTCTACTGGAAGGAAACTCACCTCGTAACTCTGGCTACTTAGATTCTAAATCTGAAACTGGCTGACTGCTGCTCCTGAACTCCCTGGCTACAATTCTCATAAAAACTAAATCAGATACTGATAACTGAATTGAGGGTAAAATGACTATTTTACCCCTGGTCAAAGTCAACTCCCTGGTCAAAGTCAACTTCCAGTTGAACGGACTCGCTGAGTCAGGGCGTAGACTCGTCGAGTCCCTCCTTTACTAACTCTGACTTTAACTCACTGAGTCCCTTTCCCGCTCACTGATTCACCCTCAACTCACAACTCAAGGAAAAACTGGGACTCGCGACTCGATTCGTCGAGTCCGAAGAACAACTCGCCGAGTCTTATCGTGCAGATTCCATATAATCGAATCCTAAACCATTCCAGAGCATCTAACTTACAAATCTGAGTCCTTGGGACCATCTGAACACGTAAAATTGCTAACTTCACGTGTAACTAAGAAGTAATGAAGCTATTCCTCTCAAAAACTACTTTTCTTGGGAAAACTCATCCTACTCGCCGAGTTGTAGAACAACTCTTCGGGTCTAAGGCAATCTTCATCGGACTCCCTGAGTTGCACATCCAACTCATCGAGTCGACGCCTATCTTCATATGACTCATCGAGTCAAGCTTGGGACTCGCCGAGTCCATTCAGTCGCTTTTCCATACAGACCTGATTTGAGCTATGCAGGGGCTCCAAACTGTAGATCCACACTTCTATGGCCTAATCCTCACATAAAGTTGCAAACTTTACGTGAAACCAAGGAGCTATAAGCTTAAAACACTCTAGTGCTAGGGTTTGGGGCAACATGCTTCACCAACACACCAAAGACTGATACTTTATGACATTCTGGGCCAACATAAGTCTAGATCTAGAGTAGCAACCTCAGATCTGAACTCTAAACCCGAAATGGATCTCAATCATGCCAAAATGGCCCTAAATCTCATTCAAGAATAGGTCTAGAAGAAACAAAGGAAAGGTAACAGCTCATTACCTCCAAGATGTGCCCAACACTGCAGTGGATTCTGGATCTACACTACTTTCTTGATGTAAAATCTTTTGATCTTCAAGTTTCTTCCTCTAGAACACCTCTCAGAGCTTCAATCTCCCTCCAATGGCCTTATACACATGAGCTAGGGTTTACTGGACCCCAAAGGGGCTAAGGGAGCTGAGCGGAGGACATTGAGTCCTTTAAATAGGGTGCAACCCCGAAGATTACGGTTTTTCTCATTCCAGCACCAACTCGTCGAGTCCAGCTTTTGACTCGGCGAGTTGGTCACTTAATTCACGACCCAAATCCACTCTGACTCGACGAGTAAGTATACCTACTCGTCGAGTCCCTTCTTCAATTTACACTTTTAGCCCTTAATTCAACTTCTGAAATTTGGGATGTTAGAAATAATAATAATAACAATAATAATAATAATAATAATAATAATAATAATAATAATAATAATAATAATAATAATAATAATAAGATAATCAAAAGTAATGAATAAACTATTACCTAGAATGATGAAAGCAAATAGAGTTAGTTCAGTAGTGGATCCAAACTACCTAGAATGATGAAAGCAAGTAGATTTACATTAGTATTGGATCCAAACTATTGGATCTGAACGAAATTCCACCAATCTCTTTCACATATCCTAATGACTATGATATTAATTCAATCCATCTTGATCCACCAACCTAGTGAAAAGCTCTAGAATGTGTTGCTAACAAGTCCTTTTCTCTCTTTTAATTGGTTTCGGTGGTCACACCTCATAAACATTCCTTGTGTTGGTTCCCCTGTCCTTTAATTACCCACATCCTTGCAAGAACGAAGTCACATATCGGTCGACCTCTTATGAGATAGAACAATAGAGCAAGTGATAATTGATTGCTATAATTTCACCATAAAAAAATCAAAGTTCGTTCCTTCCATCGTCTGAGAGAACTATAGAGAAAGTGATAACCATATTTTTTAGCAGATGAGTGGAACATATATACCTAAATAAATTAAAAGATGGTGTCTCAAGCTGATAGACATAAAGGAAGTACATCCGTGTTTTTTTTTTTTTCCTGTTATGACATTAACACAGGACATGCTTTTTGTAAGTTGGAAATCATTTATTTTTCACAAAAATGACATTTATTTTATGACAGATCTTTTTGCCTGTCCTACAACCATTGTATTTCATATATCTCATGTCATTAAAGCGCCTATTTTGTAGTAGCATAAAAACATTTTTTTTCTGGTTTTAGTTCGTAATTCGACTATATGTAATTGATTCTATTGCAATGATCTTGTAGACTTGATTTTTACTTAGTGCATTTTGTTTTGGTTTAATAAAGTGCTCGATTTTTTTTTCTCATGAATGGTCACAAGAACTAGTTTAATTAGAGTAAAGTTGGTTAATTTGCAATGATCCGTAATTGTCATTTGAATTAACACATTTAACAAACAAGAATTAGTTCTTAAATTAAGATTTAACTCGTTGTAAACATAAATCCGTGAACTTTTATGCTTATGTGCCTATCAAAAGTATAAACTACTATTAGGAAACATGTAAGAAACTCAATGCGACTTTTTACTCAAAATCTATTGGTTTGAGGGGAGTGGTAACACTCCTGCCACTTTGCCACATAAAAATATTTAAGGCCACATAAGATGTTTTGATGTCACATAGGATGAAGGAATGGTAACATACAAGTTATAAAATGGTACGGAGTGGTTGAGTGTTATTTGAATAGGGTTTATTTTGGAAGAAAAAAAACAGCTAATCAGCTCTCCCTTTCACCCAATCACAGTGAAGCTTGTATTCCCTCTCCTCTCGCTATGTTGTTAGCGAGCTTACCTTGGTGAGTCCCTTAGCGAGTGATAAGGGGCGGTGTTCCTTGTCCATCATGAGTGCTAAGCGAGTAGTTTGCCGAGTGCTTACCTATGTGGATATAACCCCTGTTTAGGTTTTACTATCTATTGGTATAACTAGTAGTACTTTTATATCCCTATTCTTTGTTGGATTGGACATCCAACAAAATTTGAGGTAGATATGATGATGAAATACATTAAAAGTATAATTTTAAAGATCAAAACTACATATATGTTATTATTATATTATAATCAATGTGTTGTTTTTTTTTTTCATGTTTTGTAATTATAGGATGAAGATGTTAATTGAAGTACAATTTATATGATTATCTGAAATTTATATTACTTTGTAGTTTCTTCATACAAATACAATAGGAGGAAAATGACACAGATGTCCTACGAACTTTCTAAGGTTTACCTTTTAAGTATATAAACTAATTGTGTGTCTTTGTAGGGGCATAAGGTTAGACGTAACCTGTTTTTTTAGTTCCTCGAACCTATTTTAGCAGGTTTCAGTGGACATATCAACTCTTTTCCATTTAAAAGTCGAAATTACATTTTGACTTTCTCAAAATCGATTTCCATTAGACGGTAATGGCTGCCATCACTCCTGTGAAGCCACTGGCCGGAGACCTAGCACCCGACAACTACGGGTTCGTTCTTTAATTTCTGCTTTCATTCATCCCTCCCCCTACTTTCTTTCTTCTTTTTCTTTCTCCCTACTTTCTGTCTCGATGTCCACCTCTTGCATAATGATTCTTGTTTTATTACATTTTCATGATGAAATCAAATTTTACTTGTCAAGCCTAGGTACTGGAAACTTTCTTAAAATTGTGGTTATGATCCAACATTATGTTCAGGAAGCCTTGTCAGGTGGTAACCGAGAATGGAAGGGTAAAAATGATAACATGAATGTAAGACTCAGGGAGAAAAATGCAAGCTTTGAGAAATTTCATCAGAAACCCAACAATTTCTATTGCAGAAACATACAAAACGAATTGAGAAATGAATCAAATTCACTCTCAATTGGAGAAGGTAGGTCTGGTAATTTCATTCAAATGGTGCATAATGGAATCAAATATGGTGATATGCAATTGACTTCTGAAGCTTATGATGTTCTGAAAAATGTCAGTGGGTCAAGCAACACAAAAGTAGCTAAAACCTTTGACGAATGGAACAAAGGCAAATTAGAAAGCTTCTTGATTGAAATCACAGTTGATATTTTCAAGGTGAAAGATGAACATGGTGAAGGTGATTGGTAGACACGATTATAGATAAAATAAGTATGGAAGGAACCAGTAAATGGACGGTCTATATTTTGGAAAGCATCTGCTTTATTACCACCACAAACTACCACTTCGACAGTGACCAGTTGGTTATTGACGGTGAGCCTCAACCGGCGAATAGTTGGACTGACGGTGGATAGTTTCGAGATCCTCCTTGCAACACCGAATATTCTTTCACTTTTTTACACGTTTGCCGATTAAAACTAATAGCCTCATCTGATTCTTAAAACCCAGATGTAGAACGGAAGTGATGATCTAGATGGCGACAGAAGAATTTGAGAAAGAAAGAGAGAGAAAGATGTGGGTCTAAGGTTGTAACATTCCAAAATTTAAGGCCAAAAAATTTATTTTTAATTAAGTAATTATAAAAACCAATAATGTGAAAACATCAATAATGTCATAACATATCAAAACTAATGTGTCAATAGTCAAAACTTGTCATTAGAAAACAACATCAGAGTATAACTCCCAAAGATCTCATGTGCAGAAAACATAGTGTAATGCGCTGCAATCATGTTGGCTCCTTTCCTTTCAAAGAAGAAGTACATGAAACCAAAACTGTAAACTGTAAGCACGAAGCTTAGTGAGTTCCCCCATTATATCGTATACCATACAATAAACATACTGCCTAGCATATCTGGGTGTTGGCCTACACTTTCCGTCTCGTTCATCCGGTAACCACCGAGCATATATGGGTGCCGGTTAACCCCTTCGGTCCCTTTCAACCGGTAACCACTAAGCATATCTGGGTGTCGGTCTACCCTTTCGGTCTCTTTCAACCAGTTATGGGGTCTATTTCACCCCTTACCACTACTACATAATATCCTAGCATAAAAGCACATATCCCACATACTGTCTAGCATATCTGGGTGCTGGCCTACCCTTTCGGTCTCTTTCGATCGGTAACCGGTGTCTATTTCACTCCTTACCACTATCATATAATATCATATCATATAAATATATAAATCACAACCAATCGAAGCCTACCAGACAATTATCACAACAACAATCATCTCTATACTATACACCTACTAGTGGGCCGGCATTGGTGCCTTAGACCCACTTCTACAGGAAGGTAACTCACCTCGAAATCTGGAAATAGCTGAAAAGTCACCAACTTCGGATATCAATCCAACTCAAGCCCTATACATAAAAGATATCCTTAATTACCCTTTTCATACTCATAACCCCTTAAGCGTCAACTTTGGTCAAAGTCAAAGTAAAGTCAAAGTTAAAGTCAACACTCCGAGTTGACCCGACTCGTGGAGTTTACCCTTCAACTCGTCGAGTTCCCATGAATCACAGAATTGTGAAATAGCGATCCAACGTGTCGAGTTTTCCTCCAACTTGTTGAGTTCTTCCCTTTAACAGAATCGGGACAGTTCGACCGAACTCTTCGAGTTCCTCTATGAACTCGTCGAGTTCCTCAGTCAGTGAGTCCTTGTTAATGCATTAAGTCACCATTCTTCAAACCAGGGCCCTATCTTCTAGATCTAAGCTGGAAATACGTCTAGAAGGGTAAAGTTTCCAACTTTAACCGTTAACAGTGTTGTAAAACTTGACGAGTTAGCCGATTACTCCTCCGAGTACTCGCTACTCGGCCCCTTACCGAGGCGAGTTATAAAATCTCAAGTACTCCCTGATCGTCCCCTTACTAAACTTAGTAGTGTTGTAGAACCCTATCAACTCGGTGATTACTACGTATAATATACTTAACGATTTATTATTTAACACACACATGTGATTGTTACTATATATATATATATATATATATATATATATATATATATATATATATATATATATATATATATATATATATATATATATATATATATATATATATATATCTTAAATTTTCAGTAATTGTTCACGAAGTGAGACTATTATGTGTTTTTCAGTGTTTGTGTATTCACATGTACCTAATTTTGTTATATATTTCAATCATCTTAAGATTTAACTTATGATTTTGACATATATAAGTTTCCAAAAAATATTTCTACATGAATTACCGAATCTGAGTACTCATGAGTACTCGCTACTCAGTAGTCGGCCGAGCAGGTACCGAGTAATGAGTTCTATAACCTTGCCCGTTAAGAACCTCTCCCAAAACTGAAAACTCAGACCCTAACCCAAAATAGCTTAGATCCAACTCCAAACGCCATCAAAACTTCAAAATAGACCTTAAGGTCATAGATCTGGACTCAAGTGACAGTTTGGTCACGTAAAGGTACCATCTTGCTCACATGCATGACCTAATAAGGGCTTAAAAGACCTAAAAGATGACTAGAAGTTGCATAGGACTTCCATGGCCATAAAGCTGGCACCTTTATGCCATGAAGTCCCCTCAAGACCCAAGATCTAAAAGGTTAGCCAACATGGGACGTCTAAATCCCAACCATCAACTTACTTGGGCCAAAATATGAAACAAAACATCCTAAGACTAGATCTAACCATATCATGGACAAGGTTGGAGCTTTATACTTCAGATGAATTAGAAATGAAGCCCAACTTTTGGATCTACACTCCTCTCATGTGTTCTTGCTCCTCCTTCTAGCTTCTTCTTATTCAAGCTCACCATGAAAGCATAAGATTAGCTCACAAGCACCAAAAATGGCTTAGGGTTTGAGATTAGGGTTTTGGGCAATGGAGGCTGGAAATGAGGCCAGCTTATGGGGGTTAAGGTGTTTAAATATGGTGCAAACCTCGAAAATTAAGGTTTCACCTCTGCCAGCCTACTAGTCAAGTTGGGGCCTCCCAACTCGTCGAGTAGGTTACTTAAGTCATGCGGGTCATATGATCTCTACACAACGAGTTTGTGGCTTCCAAATCGTCGAGTTGCTCTTTTAAAATTTTATAATTAATAATTTAAATACATACCAGGAATCAAGATCACAAAGGTTATGGGAAAATTCAAAGTTAATGTGAGAATATTGATCAACAATTATCAATTTGTTAAAGGGGTAACCAGATGACCCCTTCACTTTGACCAAAAGAATGTAGTCGACCCGACAAAAACAACTTTGTTCCTTCATAAAGCCACAAAAATAGTTTAGGGGCTAAAATGACCAACCTTAGAAAATTTGTAGGATATTCATGTCATTTTCCCATAGAATAGGATACAAATACAATAGGATGAAGACGTTGATATATGATTATCAGAAATTTATATTACTTTGTAGTTTCTTCATGGCTGGATGGCTGATTGACTTGACATTTTTGCACACTCAAATTGCCTAGCAAGGGTTGGTTATTATATATTGATATCATTGGTAAGTGCATACATACATATGTAACGTACAAAATCCACATGGGAATGCAAAACTGTCAAATCCTTGGTTAAATTCCTCGCTTTCGTTAGTGATCTCTCCCGGGAACGTGTTCATAAAGCGGAACTCCATTCTGGTTATCATTTTCAAAAGATTGGCACCACGACTTGAGGGTCAAATATATTATTAAGTTTACTTTGTTTATTATTAGTTTATTTATTTATTTTTGTTTAACATAAGGTAGTAGGTATGTATATGAAATAGCCTATAAAAACGAAAAGCAGAGAGGAAGTGAGCATCCACAACATCATGGCTTCACTGAGCTTCACTTTAGCTATGGCCACCACCCCCTCTTCTTCCCCATTCTTTTCCAAACCAGCGAACCAACGTCAGTTGATAAAGACACATGCTAAGCAAACCCACCGCTTCCAAATGTCATGCAATGTTCCATCAGACGACCATGAAAAACCAATCATCAATACCCCTCAACATCAAAAGCTCATACTACCAAAAACATCACTCGACATGCAGAACGTAGACAGAAGGAATTTGCTCCTGGGGCTTGGTGGGCTCTACAGCGCCGTCAACTTGACGGGTCTCCCATCCGCTTTTGCCGATCCTATCACGACTCCTTCTTTTAATCCAAATTGCAGGGACGCCGGAACGGGCTTCGATGTCAAAAAAGGCCTTCTTAGAACTACTGCATGTTGCCCTCCGGAGTCCAAGAAGGGTCCCGAGAAACAATTCGAATTCCCTAAACATGACGAAATACGCATCAGATATCCCATACACTGTGCCCCGGAAGGATACATGAATAAATTTAAGGAGGCGATGAGGCTAATGAGGGCTCTCCCAGATGACGACCCTCGCAGTTTCAAGAACCAAGCCAAAATTCATTGCGCCTACTGCAATGGCAGCTACACTCAAATGGCTACAGGTTCCCAACAAGAACTCCTGATTCACTTCAACTGGCTGTTTTTTCCCTTCCATCGATGGTACCTTTATTTCTTCGAGAGGATACTCGGAGAACTGATTGGTGATCCAACATTCGGGTTACCATACTGGAGCTGGGACGAGCGTGAGGGAATGAAAATTCCACCTACGTTCCGAGAAGGGGGAGAGTCTAACCCTTTATATGATATCTACCGGAATAACATTCGCAACTATGAAGCTATTGTCGATCTTGACTTCAATGGTAAAGATCGCGAAGATACGACTGACGACTATCAGATAAAAATCAATCAGCATGCTATGTATCGCCAGATGATGAGAAATGCCTTCGATACAAAAAGCTTCTTTGGTGGTAAGTATGTCGCTGGTAATACACCCATTGATGCCAAAGACTCTTCAGTTGCATCCATAGAGGCCGGTTGTCATACCGCGATTCACAGATGGGTGCGTGACCCTGGAAGTCCGAATGGTGAAGACATGGGTAATTTCTACTCTGCCGGGTATGATCCTTTGTTCTATGTCCACCATTCCAATGTCGACAGGATGTGGGCACTTTGGAAAGAAATGGGGGAAAGCAACCGCGACCCCATACACCCAGACTGGTTAAACGCATCATATGTGTTTTACGACGAGAAACAAAATCCTGTTCGTGTCTACAATAAACAATGCGTGGATATGGAAAAGCTCAAATACAAATACCATGGTCCAGAAATCCCCAGCTGGGTCAATTCTCGGCCGAAACCAAAGTGCAGCGCTTCGGAAAGATCCCAAATCGATATCACGTCAGCCACAAAAGATGTGAAGAACCGAACCCTCACCAACGTAGATACGTTTGTGTTAGTGAGGCCTGAAACTGCTAGAACAAGGACCGTGGATGAATCAGAAATAGAGGTCTTGACGTTGAACAACATTAGTTTCAACGGTAACAAAGCCGTCAAGTTTGACGTGCTTGTTAACGCTTGTAACATTGACACAAACAAGTTCACCCCGGCTGATAGCGAGTATGCGGGTTCTTTTGCAACAGTTCCACATAACCATGACATGAAAATTAGTACTACGTTCAGGTTTCCCTTAAGAGAGCTGTTGAAAGATATTGGAGCTGAGGGAAATACAGCAATTCAAGTCACCATTGTGACGCAAGAGAAAGAAACCGAGAATATCAGCATTGGCGAGATCAAGATCGAGGATTACTCTTTAGCCGAGATCTCGAAGGCGTCACTTCCCACTGGGCTACAGGGTGCCGGAGCTAATGTCGGCGTCGACGATCTAACAGAATAGTTAAAATAATCAATGCATGGTGTACTAATAAAATGGAGGATTTCCGCCTCCTAAATGAATAAGTTCGAGTTTGTGTAGCATCGATAGTTCGATGCATGCGTTGAGATTTTATTTTAAAGCGTGCATGTTTTATTTAATAGAAGTTTGTGGTAATGAAAACTCTATTTCTTACGTAAACAGTATAAAATTAATTAATTTTCAACGAGTTTCTCCTGTAAACATCAAGTTTGGAAAGTATAAGTGTATAATAACTCCCTTGCATCTTAAAAACTTCACAGTATACTCAGTTACACTATCGGGGAAATTACATAAATGCCTTACCAAGTTTTTATCTTTGGTTCATTTAATCCCTAAAGTTTTTTTTATGTTGTTTTATAAAGACTTAAACTCGTTTTTGTTGGGTGTTTTCATGTTTGGAAGGGATAAACCAGTCACATTTTTGCCACGTGATTTATCTGTCATGTACCTGATTCTCTCACCTCGGAAAATCCTTTTCATTCCCAGGCCTCCTTACAATCACACCACCGCTGATCTAAACACCACCACAACAGCTAGCGTATGCTGATAGCAAGAGCAAGATTTTGGAATCGATTTAAGGGATAAAAAGGCGTTTGTTCGAGAACAAGTTGATCTTTATCTCGAAAATCAACAACATAACGAAGATGAACAAGTTGAAGATACAGAACCAGAAGATGAAGAAGCCAAAACTGCAAGGAGTGGTGGTAGTAGAAATAGAGGGTTAGTTGTTAATCTTTGTATCAGATTAAACTGTAATCAGTTTCGAATTTGTTACCCTACGTACGCTTCTAACAGCTGTTAATAAGGTTTTAGAAGGTCGATTCACTTTTGAAGTAATTGGATTAGAAATTAATTTTGAAGAAAAGGAATAATAGGTGTTAGGATGGGTTTCCCCGAAATTATAATGGACGATGGTGGTGGTGATTTCTGGGTTTGGGGGTGGAAGATGGATGGGGGCGATGGTGAGAGCTTCAATCATCTTTTCACTCAAATTTGAGGATAATCAATTAAATAATCACAGTGGAAATCTCTGTTGTTTGCTTCGAAATAATCCATTAACGAGATTTTGATGCTGCAGGATGAAGTTGATGGAAGGTGGGTGTTATTCAAGATCAGCATATCAAGTGAGGAAAAATGACCACGTTTATTTTTATTTTAATGACGATGAAGAGGAAGATAGCAGATGAGCATACTAATTAACCTAGGCCCACAACAAAGTTGATTTGGCGTATGAATGACCACGTTTATTTTTATTTTATAATAGATAGCATCCACTAAAAAAACTGTTTCATAAATAAAAAGAAAAACTAAAAAAAATTTTAAAAAAAATTTAAAAATTGATATAAAGAGTAAATGGACTAAACCTAAAAAATTTGTAGGACATTTGTCAAACAAATTTTCTCTAGATTTCTTTGAAGAATATGCATGACAAATCAATGTCATGTTCGTGCTTAGTGTGTATTGCTTAGTGTGTATGTCCTTAACCACTCAACGATACCAAATTCTATAAGGCTGGAGGGAGTGGTGGCATTGGAACCGCACTTCTTCCCCCGCCACATAAGCATCATGTCAATTTATACCACACAAGTGTGGTTTCTTGCCACACCAAGATGGTGGTGTCACACTTTTATTTTATTTTATTTTATTTTTTTTATTTTGATAAATATTTTAATTTAATAAAACTTATTTTTTTAATAAAAAAAACATAATTTTAAAAAGATAATATCTCATTAATTAAAAATACAAATACCATACATTACTTAACTTAAAAAAAAAAACCTAAAAATTTAGAAAAACAAAGTAGAAACATAAAACCTACAACTTAAAAAACACACACACATACACACGAAACGATTAAAAACTTGAAGAAAAAAAAAACTAGAAATTAGCCAAGATTGATGTAACGTTTTTTCACTTACTCATTCATCGCCAAAACCACTTCAAGCTCGGCCCCGGTCATATTCGACGTGTCCATCGCTAGTATTCGCATGTCGCTCTCCCTTTGTTTTCGAAGCTCTCTTTCAGAAGCAATTTTCAAAATCTTGTTAATTCTGTCTTTTATACCCTTCATGTCGGATCCTATTTCTTTCAAATCATCTGAATCTGACGCTTGACCTTTGCCTTTGCTTTTTGATTTGTCTCTTCCCATTGGTCAAGAAGGTGGTGAAACTGGAACAGGTTCATCTTCGTTCAGATCAAATTGAACACGAGTATTTGATGTAGTGTTGTCGGACTCAGATGTTCTGCTGCGTTTTGACCCACTGTCGATATGCCCGTCTGATATTTTGCTACTCAGCCATTTCCTGTTATCTTTCAAAAAATTCCAAAATTCAAGAAACTTGAAAGCCTTCAGATTTTCTTTTTGATACACTTTCAACGCTTTCTTCAAAATCACTTCATCGCTTTCTCCACTTTTCCATTGATGTTTCATGTTGTTCCACAAGTCATTAAACTGATGGGTTTGAGCGATAAGAACTTTCCTATGTGCACATGCAAACCCTAATGCTTGGATCTAGGTTTCTCTAATTGAACATGCAATGTATCTAAGACTTTCATTGATAGATCTAGTATAAACAATCAATTCATAACATATGAAATCAGATCTAAAAGAATACCTTGAGTTGCTTGCTTGAAACTTCTTGTTCTTGGAGCTTAGAGTCACAATTGTCACTCCTCTAATGTCATACAAACACCAACTAGCAAGAGGATGATATAAGAGAGAGGGAGGAGGGTGAGAAATCGGCCCTAGGGTTTCTTGCCTTGCATGAGTGCTGATTTCCCTCACCCTAGAGACCTATTTTTACTATGAGCTAGTAGGGTTTCACCTTTAACCCTAATTGAATAACTTAAGCCCTAAGCAATCCAATGATCCTTCTAGATAAGGCCTTGGACGATTTCTAGGAGATCCTAATCCCTAAAATCATCCACCCCTATATCCATAAGGATTTCTAGCCCAAAATACAACTATCACACATTTGACAGTTTATGTCCCTTTATTCAATTAATCTCTTTAAGTCACTAAAATTAATTCCTAATTAATTTATGACTTATATTAACCAAATAATAATATTATTATTTCTTATATTATTCTCATAATATATTAATAATATTTCTTCTCTTATTACAAATCATCCTGTCAAGTTGCTATGGTGAAGGCAACCCAAAAGGACCATGCACAACCGGGTCAAATACTTGCCAAATATAGTTACAGCCTTAGACAATATTCCAATAGTCTCCCACTTGGATAAGTCTAGTAACTATATTCACAAGCACAATCCGATTAGCAATCGTAGCTCTCAAAGACGTTGTCAAACTCTAATCTTATCAGTCCTGTCCTTTAGATAAGGGATCGTACAGTCCTTTGTTTTGATATCGTGCAAACATAATTATAGTCTAGCATTTAGTTTCTCGATCTCAGCTTTATTCGACATAGAACTTAATTGAACACATCAATCTAGTCCTGACCGGGCCCGACACATAAGTCAAATCAAATCATCGAGCGGCCGTGATATCGCTTTTACCCTCTTAGGATAAAAGTAACAGATAAACTTCGACTTATATGCATTTACTTATTCACCAATCAATTATACACAACAATGCGTTTAATAACATCAATTTACTGATGCGGTTTCGTATTAACAATGTACAACCAATTAGTAAATAACAAACCATATATCTAGGTTTTAAGACCATATGATATTATCATCTTGCGATCACTTGCGATATATTCCTTAAAGTGACTCCAGCAAGTGTGGGTTTATTCCAATACTCAAAACTAGTTCATAAGCACTCATAAACGTTGTAGCAAACCTTTGCTATGTCTAATACCATTTAGACAATCTACACACCAGTTCATGACAATCTTCATTCATACCTACTTCCAACATATGAACGATTGTAGACCGTTTGAATAATTCGATTATTCTTAATAACTCAATTATTCAGAAAGTCAAAACATGCAAAGTCAAACAATAGTTAAATAATTAACATAAGACAATAACGTTACTTATAAATAATACTCCTTTATTTAATCATCAAATGTCAATTACATTTATCTATTATATGTTTCTAAATTATCTAATCTAAACTAATATCATCCTTCAGCCCAACGCTCCTAGCGTGCTGCAAGTGCTTAACCCTACTCAGTCCGTTCGTAAGCGGATTTGCTGGGTTATCTTTTGATGATATCCTCTTAACCATGAGATGTCCTTCTTCTACTCGATGTCTAATAACGTGATATTTTATGTCGATATGACGAGATCTACCATGATCCCTCGGTTCCTTGGTCAAGGCAACCGCTCCTTCATTATCACAGAAAATTTCCATAGGCTACATTATGGCAGGTACAACTCCAAGATCACCAATGAAGTTCTTCAACCATATTGCCTCCTTCGACGCTTCGCTCACTGCAATGTACTCTGATTCGCACGTTGAATCAGCTACAGTTCCCTGTTGGTCTGGAAGCTGGCTTCACTATACCCTCGCACCTTTAAGTCATCACTTCCTCCGAGGACTAAAAACCATTCTTTGGTCCTCCGAAGGTACTTAAGGATATTCTTGACCGCAATCCAATGGGCTCTGCCAGGATTCCCTTGATATCTACTGACCATGCTCAAAGCAAAGGCCACATCAGGGCGAGTACAAGTCATAGCATACATGATTGAGCCAACTGCGGAAGCGTAAGGTACTCGGCTCATCTCTGCTATCTCGGCTTCGGTACTCGGACTTTGAGTCTTACTCAACTTGGCATTACTTTGTATCAATAATTCTCCCTTTTTCGAGTTTTCCATACTAAAACGTTTTAGTACTTTATCCAAGTAAGTATTCTGACTAAGTCCTATTAGTCTCTTACTTCGTTCTCTCACTATCCTTATTCCCAAAATATAGGAAGCCTCTCCGAGGTCCTTCATAGCAAAGCACTTCCCGAGCTAGGACTTAACCTCCTGCAACGTCGGGACGTCGTTTCCTATGAGTAGTATGTCATCGACATACAAAACGAGGAAGCTAACTATACTCCCACTGGATTTGACATATACACATGATTCATCTTCGGTTCGTACAAATCCAAACTCTTTGACTTTCTCATCGAAGCAAAGATTCCATCTGCGAGATGCTTGCTTAAGTCCGTAAATGGACTTCTCAAACTTGCACACTCTATTGGGATGCCTCGCATTGACAAAACCCTCTGGCTGAGCCATGTAAACATCCTCAACCAACTTCCCATTAAGTAAAGCGGTCTTGACATCCATTTTCCATATCTCATAATCATGAAATGCAGCAATGGCTAGCATCACCCTTATAGACTTTATTTCGGCAACTGGTGAGAAGGTCTCATCATAGTCAACTCTGGGAGTTTGAGTAAACCCCTTCGCAACCAATCGCACCTTATACGTGTGTATATTCCCATCCACGTCAGTCTTCTTCTTGAAGATCCATTTGTACCCAACCGTCTTACGTCCGGGCACATTGTCAACCAAATTCCAAACTTGGTTGTCATACATGGACTGAATCTCGCTGTTCATCGCCTCTTTCCATTTCGCAGACTCCAGGCCTGCCATGGCTTCCTTATAGCTATTAGGTTCATCTAGATTGATTAGTGTATCATCACTAATATACGTATCCCTTTCGGTAGTAATATGAAAACCATAAAACTGGGGTTGAACTCTAACTCTATCGGAACGTCTAAGAGGTAAGGACTCGTGAATTGGTTCAACCGGAGTTTCCTCCTCGGTTTGAGTGCCAGCGGTAGAAGTTCCTTCATCACTCGACTCTTGAATCTCTTCAAGATCGATATGCATCCCACTGTCTCCTTGGCTTATGAGTTCTCGCTCTCGGAAAACCCCTATCCTCGCAACGAAGACAACATTGTCACTCGGTCTATAGAAGAGATATCCAAAGGATTTCTGCAGGTAGCCGATGAAAATACATCGCTAACTACGAGGTTCGAGCTTGTCGAGAGTATCTCGTCTTCTGAAAGCCTCGCATCCCCAAACCTTGATATGTGCCAACGAGGGAGCTTTCCCTGTCCACATCTCGTGAGGTGTTTTGGCAACCTTCTTTGTAGGGACTCGGTTAAGGATATAGGCGGCAGTCTCTAAGGCATACCCCCAGAATGAGATAGGTAGTGAAGCACGACTCATCATAGAACGAACCATGTCTAACAAGGTTTGACTATGCCTTTCTGCCACACCATTCAACTGCGGTGTCCTAGGTGGCATCAATTGCGAAACTATTCCACATTCCTTAAGATAGTCGTGGAATTCAAGACTTAGATACTCTCCTCCTCGATCGGATCGAAGCATCTTGATTTTCCTGCCCAATTGATTCTCCACTTCATTCTTGAACTCTTTGAACTTTTCAAACGTTTCTGACTTGTGCTTGATCAAGTAAACATACCCATATCTACTATAATCATCGGTGAAAGTCACGTAGAAGCGGTTCGCATCATTTGTGGTGGATCTAAAGGGCCCACATACATTGGTATGTATGAGATCCGATAAACCCTCACCCCTCTTACAAGAGCCAGTGAAGGGTGACTTGGTCATCTTTCCAAGTAAACAAGATTCGCACGTGTCATCTTCCCTAAGGTCGAATGACTCCAACACTCCATCCTTTTGGAGTTGGGCTATGCGCTTCTTGTTGACATGTCCAAGACGACAATGCCACAAACATGCTTTATCCATACTATTGGAAGAATCCATGCATAACACATCATTTCCTAGGTTATCTACAACCATAACAGTTTCATAAATTCCATTACAAGGCATTGCTTCAAAATATAAAACACCATTTAGATTAGCATAAATTGAACCATTCTCATTATTAAACGAATATCTAAATCCTTGTCTAAACAAACCATGAAATGAAATGATGTTTCTTGCCATATCTGGCGAGTAGCAACAATTATTTAAATCTAAACTTAATCCATTACTAAGCACTAAAGAATACACTACAATCTTGGTGACAGGTGACGATCTTCTATTCCCCATGATTGGATTTACTCTTCCACGCTCCACATCCCTATTTCTTCTTAGTCCCTGCAATTCAGAACAAATGTGGCAACCACATCCTGTATCAAGAACCCAAGAAATAGCATGAGATGAATCATTAGATTTAATTATATAAATACCTGCAAAAGACTGCTTGATCTTTCCATCCTCGATGGCTTGCAGATATTCCGGGAAGCTTCTCTTCCAATGCCTTATTTTGTGGCAATAGTGGCACTCTGCCTCCTTTGGGTTTGGGTTGGGCTTAGCAGGATCAACCTTGGTCCTACTAGAAGAAGAGCCATTTTGGGACTTTCCCTTGTGGTGGCTCTTTGAATGAGCCTTCCTCTTCTTGCCCCTTCCCTGCCCAATAGCCAAAACAGGAGCAGCGGGTGGATTCGGAGTTGGTGCAACAAACTTGTCCTTGAGGTTGCTCTCAGCAACCCTAGGAGTCCTTGGAATTTGCTTAGGGTGACCACTTCCTTGTTCATGTGATAGGTCATTCTAAATTGGTTGTAACACGGAGGCAAGGAGTGCAGGACCATGTCGATAGCCAAATCTTCCCCAAAGTCGACATTCAACTTGCGAAGACGATCAACATACCTTCGCATCTTTTGCAAGTGCACGGTTAGAGATTCTCCATTTCCCATTTTAGCAGTGATCATGCTTGTGAAGATCTCATAACGATCCTACCTTGCATTTTGATAGTACCTCTCCATTAAGTCTTGATGCATCTCGTACGGATACATGTCCTCATAGGACTTTTGGAATTCGGCGTTCATTGTGGCTAGCATGATGCAATGGACTTTCGTTGCATCATGCTCATGGGTCTCAAAGACAGCCATCTCAACGGGAGTAGCGATTTCTGGATTGATCCTTTCGAGCTTCTCGTCGAGGACATACTCTTTGTCCTCATAGCGAGCAATCGTGCGAATGTATCTTATCCATTCGCTAAAGTTCGTTCCATCGAAAGTCACTTTTTGACAAAGACTCATTAACGTGAATGAGTTAGCAGAAGCGTTGTTCGCGTTCGACATCAACAAATAGAAAGGACAAAGTTTGATTAGAGTTAAGTCCCTAATTAACACCCAAAATGAAAAATTAGGGCTAGGACCCAACAACATTATTACACATTAGAAAAGGGATGCCGTAATGCAACATGCAAACAATTTGAAGGTAAGTGAATGACGATTCACTAATTCTTCACCATGAAAACATAACCTTAAGTTTTAAATGCATTGAGAATTCCTAGATTTCATTGAGATTCATTGAACTTTTCAATGGCATGTTTAAATCTCGATATGCCCCTCTCGTTTGTGACTGGGTTGCCGAGGATCACAAAGTGGGTGTGAATAACCATGCAAATCTACACGGTGCTTTCATTGTTATAATCACTTATTCGATGTGCCGGTAAACCACACACGCTCCACCGAACTATGATAAACAATGAATCACCCTTTGCCACCTTCGCTTAGAACCAATTAGTGTACCGGTTAACCACACACGCTCCACTAACTTCTTCGCAAGGGTGCAAAGTGTATTTTCATGGGGTTGCATCAATTCACTTTTCCTAAAGTAACTAGAATTGGGAATTTGAAAAACATGTAGTTACTTTGTATTTTACATTATAGTTTTAATAAGGAGAGAGAGTTTCCCTATCCTACCCGTTCGGCTAACAACCCTCCACCAGTCAAGCAAGCGGTGGGTGTGAGTGTACACCCATTAAGCGTCATTTTATAGGCAACAACCTTATACCCACCTTATAGACCGGCTTCGTGAATGATGCCTACTAACGGTAACACTAGCGTTTTAATTATATATATACATATATATATATATATATATATATATATATATATATATATATATATATATATATATATATATATATATATATATATATATATATATATTAAGCTTGTAATATTATATTAGTATAGGGTTGAATTCTAAACTTGTAAAATTCTAGGGCTTGAAATTTAAATTGTCCAAATTAAACTTTTAATCACAAAACATAAATTTCAAAACTTGAGGACAGGTTTTAAACTTTTCAAAACATAAGGGATCAAATAACAAATAATATAAATTAGCCAATTAATCTCATAATTATCCATATTTGATTTATTTAAATGTTTCTTGCAAGACAATTCACCAACTCAATTTAAATAATCAATTAATATCATATAAGGAAATTATTATTCAACTAATTGGTAAATATATTTTGTTTGGTCAAGAATATACTCATATATATGCTAAAAATCGGATTTTATTGACCCAAAACAGTTAAGGCAAGTTTCCTTAAGAAAAACAGCAAGAAAAATCCCGAAACTAGCTCCATCTGACGCTCGAACCCGCCGAGTTCCTCTATGGACTCGCCGAGTTGGAGGCTACTCGCCGAGTCCACAGTAGAAGTCGCCTAGTTCATCAGGAAGAGCAACAAAAATCGAATTTAGCAAGGAACAAGCAATCAACCAACGCATCAATTCAATAGAAACCAATCAAGGCTCTGATACCACTGATGAGTTTGAGCCATAAGAACTTTCCTATGTGCACATGCAAACCCTAATGCTTGGATCTAGGTTTATCTAATTGAACATGCAATGTATCCAAGACTTTCATTGATAGATCTAGTATAAACAATCAATTCATAACATATGAAATCAGATCTAAAAGAATACCTTGAGTTGCTTGCTTGAAACTTCTTGTTCTTAGAGCTTAGAGTCACAATTGTCACTCCTCTAATGCAATACAAACACCAACTAGCAAGAGGATGATATAAGAGAGAGGGAGGAGGGTGATAAATCGGCCCTAGGGTTTCTTGCCTTGCATGAGTGCCGATTTCCCTCACCCTAGAGACCTATTTTTACTATGAGCTACTAGGGTTTCACCTTTAACCCTAATTGAATAACTTAAGCCCTAAGCAATCCAATGATCCTTCTCGATAAGGCCTTGGATGATTTCTAGGAGGTCCTAATCCCTAAAATCGTCCACCCCTATATCCATAAGGATTTCTAGCCCAAAATACAACTATCACACATTTGACAGTTTATGTTCCTTTATTCAATTAATCTCTTTAAGTCACTAAATTAATTCCTAATTAATTTATGACTTATATTAATCAAATAATAATATTATTATTTCTTATATTATTCTCATAATATATTAATAATATTTCTTCTCTTATTACAAATCATCCTGTCAAGTTGCTATGGTGAAGGCAACCTAAAAGGACCATGCACAACCGGGTCAAATACTTGCCAAATATAGTTACAGCCTTAGACACTATTCCAACATAAACAACATGACTTCCTTGTTCATCTTCCCCCATTTGGAGTACACTTGATGTTTTGAACGGTATTCTCCACGGTTCATTCATTTATGGAACCTGTGTAAAACTTAAATCCAAAAGCGGTCATGCTTTTAGTCTTTTCCAACCGTCACATCTTCTGAAATATCGATCCAAGATTGTGCCAACACTAACGCTTCCAAAGGTTCCCAACATTTAGCCTCCGCCTTCTCTTTTCTTTTAGTTGCTGCTCGAGTGGGCTTAGTTTCTGTAACGAATTCCGTTTCAGAATCAGAAACGATCGTTTCTTGTTGTGTTTGTGTTTGTTGAACAAACTCGGGTTGAGACAGAAAATCAAATGGATTAAAATCTGGATCAGGTTGTGGTAGTGGTGGTGTTTGTGGTTGTGGTTGCGCTGGTCGTTGTGGAAAATACGGAAACATACCGCCGTAGTGGTAATATGGAGGTGAGAAAATCGGTTGATCAAATGAAGGTATTGGATTGTTGGTATTTCTGACTGGTATTTTTTCTTTGTTGGGTCGTTTGGAAGATGACATTTTTCAAAAAAAAAAAAAATAGGGAAAATGAGTAAAGATATAGTTAAAGATTGTGTAAAAATGTTGTGTAGAATGGTAATATATATATATATATATATATATATATATATATATATATATATATATATATATATATATATATATATATATACACACACATATATGTGTGTGTAGTAGAGTTTAAAAAAAAAAGAAAAAACAATTAACCACAAAGACCATTCAACGGTCAAAAGTAGTCAAAACCCAAGGACCAATCAAACAACGCGGTATTTCGTAGCCGCAGTGCGGCCAAGACTGCACCAGACCGCGGCCTGGGGGCGGTGTTCTTGGCTGACGTGGCTTGAACCGCGGTCCCAGACCGCGTCCACACCCTGCAGCCTAATTGTTCAAAGTTAACCAGTTATTTTAAATATATATATATTTTTTGGGATAATTACTAAACTAGCACAATTTTTAGCTAAAAATTAGGCTTTGTCCCAAGCTAGCCCATAGTTTTATATTTTCGTCTATTTTTTTCGCTATTTGGTCTACTGTTTCGTGTTTTCTATACATTTTTTTTTGAAGTTACAAAACCGTAGGTTATTTCAAAACCTATGGTATTCTCTGACAAATCTACGGTTTCCCAAACTGTAGGCTACGGTTTTTTTTTCTGTTTTTTTATTTAATTTTTTTTAACTATGGTTTGTGCCAGAAAGCTATGGTTTTTTTAAATATAGAGTATTTTTTTTAGAAATATTTGTATTAAGAATATTGTTTATAAAATGTAGTGTTGTTTTTAGACAATTAATTTTTTTTTTATTTTTTTTAATAGACAGTATTTTTTTTGAGAATTAATTTGATTAAAAAAAATAGGGAAAAATATTTTTTATAAAATGTAGGGTTGTTTTTTGACAATTGATTTTTTTATATTTTTTAATAGATAGTGTTTTTTTGAGAATTATTTTGATTAAAAAAATAGGGAAAAAATATTGTTTATAAAATGTAGAGTTGGTTTTTGACAATTATTTTGTTAAAAAATATTTTTTGTAAAATATAAACTTGTTTTTTAAGAATTAATAGAATAATTTTTTGCTAAATTGTAGATTATTTTTTTGAATTTGTTGACTAATTTTTTTGGTAAATTTGACTACCTTTTTGGTAAATTTGACTATTTTTTTTTATTAAATTTGACTTTTTTTTTTGTTAAATTTGACTACTTTTTTTGTCAGGATTGAGTAATGTTTTGCTAAACTTGACTATTTCTTTGTCAGAGTAGACTACTGTTTTGAATCTACCCTATATATATATATATATATATATATATATATATATATATATATATATATTAAATATTTCATATTTTTGGAATTATTTCGTATTTTGAAAACTGCACTTCTCTCTAGCTTCTTTATTCTCAAAATTAGCATAATGAGTTGTAACGAGTATTTCGTATTGCTCATTACGGATGGAAGATGAGAATTTGTTAATTCCCAATTATCATATATTTGGCCACCCGAGGTACAATCCGAGAATGTTTTATTTAGCTTTTGAATTTTACGAAACCACCATGTTCACCGAATTTGTTCATTTGGTGAAGTGCAAGATGGGTCTTCCCGAAGAATCAAAAGTTTTTCTGGCTTATCAACATCCAGAACAACTCTATTATTGTGGTATTGTTGATGATCGTGATATTAGAAAACTGATCAAGGTAATCAATGTCGTTGGAGATAAACCTGTGTCTGTCTATGTGGTAGTTGAAGAAGGAGTTTGGCGTAACGAAATGGATGATAGAGGAAAGGCATCTGCAGCTAATGTATCAAGTGGAAAAGGGAGCAACAACCCAATAGGTAATTTTAAAAGTCCAAGTAAAAGTCAATATCATAGTGTCGTTGAAAATGTAAATGTATTGCCAGAACCGATTATGTATGTTACACCAGAGAATTTTAAGTATATCGGTGATAATGATGTTGGTGCATATGTTAATTATGTTGGTGTAAATCATTACTTTGACCGAAAAAAAGCACTAGACATGGTGAATAAGGTTGGTAATGAATCTGGAAAACAAGAAGTTCCATTTTTGCATGATGGTGAACTAAAAGGATATGACGAGTTTGCAGATAGTGACAAGTTGGATATATTCGGCCTATAGAGTGATTTTAACGGAGAAGAATTTGATGATGAACCTAAACTTATTTATTCAGATACCATGTTTCATGGTATGCCACCATTGCCTTCGTGTCCTGTAAACGATGATGTAAACATTCCATGTCAGAGGTTGGATATAAATGAAAAGATTAAGGTTCTATACATTTTTAATAACAAAGAGTTGCTCAATCTTGCAATTGGAATACAATGCATGGAACAAGGTAAGCTATATAAGACTACCAGATCGAGCGAAGAAAGGTTCGAGGTGGTTTGTTTGGTAGAAAATTGCTCTTCGATGGTTAGGGCAAGGGGAATCAAATCGACTACTGCTTTCCAAGTCACAAAAGTTGTTGACCAACACACATGTTGTGCAACAAACTTGGAGTCTAATCATCCAATCAAAGAAAAAGGTACTCAACCACTTTATCGCTGAGGTATTGGCCGGAGATTATAATAGAGTTTATCGGATAATGAAATTTGGGGGGACATCAATTCGAAATTACCAATCAATATCTCATACCAATAGGCATGGTAGGCGAAACAATATGCGTTGTTGATGTTAAGAGGTACCGAAGAGGATTCATTCACCAAACTACCAGCGTATCTGCACAACTTGGTCAAGCATAATCCAGGAACTGTTACTCAGATAAGAACATACGTTGATGATTGGTTTGAGTTCGTGTATATCGCGTTGGGTTGCTCGGTAAGAAGTGATAATTTTTTATAACAAATATAACATATGAATCTTAATTGGTATTTGTTAATGCAATAAAAAAATAATTGTAGGTGTAACACTCTAAAAATTTCAAACAATTTAAACATTTCCAAAACAACCCGGTTTCATACAGTTATTACAAAAAGGTTTTCAATACAATTATTATCAGAGTCGTCCCAGAACCACATCATAAAACATAATCATGAGGAGCGGTACGATCACACCTTTGCCTTGCCACGGTCTCCTGAAGAACCTGAAAAACATTAAACCACAACTGTAAGCCCGGAAGCTTAGTGAGATACCCCCAAAATACCACCCACATATACCATACATGCACAACATGCCATATCATAACAGAACACAGAACAACGATGCACTTCAGGTCTACTGTGTGATTGGTCCGCCGCACCGGCCTTCAGTCCACCTGGTCCACTCTCTGAGTCTACAGTATGACTGGTCCACCCGCACTGGGCCTTCAGTCGGCATGGTCCACTCTCTGAGCCTCGGCACGTCTGGTCCGCCCTCTTGAGGCCTACAGCCTATCCGGACCGCTCGCTGGGCCTTCGGGATAACCGGTCCGCCCTGGGTATGTTGGCCTACAGCAAAAAGCAGGACCCGCCTCAACCCAACCCCAGTTCAACAACCATGTGCACATAAACATTCAATCATATAACAATTCACATCCAATCAAACCGATCTAGCAGAACACATAGCATAACATCATCCTAACCAGGATACCGACCTAAGCGGTCACTAGCATATACCATTCTAACTACCAGGATGCAAACATAGCAAAGTAATAACATAACAACGATACCCGGATCACAATCCGATATAGGGCCGGCCTTCGTGCCGTAGACCCTGTCGATATAGTGAGGATAACTCACCTCGCAACTGCTGACTGAAAAGATAAGACCGAGCTGCTCCGACCACTGACACGAGCTCCACCACTAGCCAACACCAACACTAAAATCAAAACAAATGCCAGCAATTACCAAAATGCCCTTGGAAGTCAACTGGTCAACCCTTGGTCAAAGTCAAAGTCAAAGTCAACCTCCTGACTGACTCTACTCGCCAAGTCAACCCGATAACTCGTCGAGTCCCCATGCTCAGAACTTCCCCAATCTGTGACTCAACTCGCCGAGTCATCCCGAGACTCTCCGAGTCCCACAACTCTGAGTCCCCTCGCACTCAACTCATCGAGTCCTCCCTTGACTCACCGATTCACGGCTCACCCAGAAGAAGGTTAGGAGCTCACGACCAGACTCACCGAGTCCAAGAATAGACTCGCCGAGTCCAAGGCTATCTTCAACCAACTCGCCGAGTTGTTCTTCCAACTCGTCGAGTTCCTGCCCGTCTTCAAGCAACTCGCCGAGTACACCCTTGTGACTTGCCGAGTACCCTTAGATCTTAATCCATACAGAAGCTTTCCAGGCCATGTAGATGATCCAAACCATAGATCTACCCTTCTACAACCCATCCATCACGTAAAGTAGCAAACTTTACGTGAATCCAAAGAGATCTAAGCATATAACACTCTAGGGTTAGGGTTTGGGACAAGATGGCTTCACCAACCACTCAAGAGCAGGGACTTTAATGCACTCTAGACCTTCTCCATTCCAGATCTGAGGTAGCAACCTCAGATCTAACCTCCAAACTCAAAATATCACAAGCTATTCTTTCCAAATACTCCAAAATGATGAATCTAGATGAATATCATCCCAAGCAACGAAATAATACCTCAAAAGAAAGCTCCAACAGAAGAAAAATCCAAGTCTTTGCAAAGCCCCTTGCTCCAAGCCTCTAACTCTCCAAGATCTCTTCCAAAATCTCTTCTCCAAGGTTCAAATGCCCTCAAATCACTCACAAACACGCCTTAGGGTTTTCTGGACTTCAAGAGAGGGTAAAGAGGCTGGGGAGAGGGTATAATGTCCTTTATATAGGGCTCATCCTCCGAAATTAGGGTTTTCTCCACACAACACCAACTCGCCGAGTCCAGCCGCCGACTCGCCGAGTTGGCCACTTTACACGCGACTAGAATCGCGACCCTACTCGCCGAGTCAACCTTTCACATTTACACGCTAAACCCTGAACTTCCACTCCTGAACTCGGGATGTTACAGTAGGTACAAGCGTTCATCAAATATTGTAGGCCGACCCTAATAATTGATGGTGGTCACCTAAAGGGTGAATTCAAGGGCACGATGTTGCTCGCAGTGACAATGGTCGGACAAAACCAGATCAAGCATGTTGCTTATGCCATATGCAAAAGTGAATGTACGGAGACATGGTCCTGGTTTCTTCGAAAACTACGTGAATGTATAGGCAACATGGAAGACCTAACAATCAGATCATATAGGGTCCATCCATAGCAACGTCAATTGTAAATATATTTCCTCATGCCCATCATGGAATATGTGGTATCCAATTGTATTTTAACATTTTAGCAAAATTTGGAAGCAGCGATACAATATAAGCATTATTTTGGGAGACATGCAAAGCCTATACTATTAAAAAATTCGATAATGGGATGAAAAAAATTAAAAAGGTAAACGATTGTGTATGGGAATACCTACAAAACATCAATCCAGAAAGATGGGCCAGGGCACATTTCCTGGGACTCGGTATTTTCTTAGACATCAAATAGTGCGGAGTCGATAAATGCAATGTCAAGATTTGCAAGAAAGATGCCAATATTGATGTTGATTGAGTATTTTCGTGTAACAATGCAACAATGTAATTTTCAGAAACGTAATGTTGCAGGTACTAATATTTTATGTAACAACGTGAAATTTCAAGTCAATATAATGATCTAAAGCCAAGTATTGTAACCTATTTTTGAAATAATAAAAATAGCGTCAAAAATGAGATGTTCAATAGTCTTATTTGGGATACATAAAATGTTAGATATTGTGACAAGGTTTTCAGAAATATATAGAACACTCAAATCCGAGTTATAACGAAGAAGTTATGACCAATCAAAGATTTGCGGCAAAACCGGTAAAACACTGTTAAGTGTAAAAAGCGAAATTTCAATAAAATACTTTTTAGCCTTAGGTATCTAAACGAAATTCGCAGATTATGTTAAACCATGAAAGTACATAAAAAGAACGTCCAAACCTGACTTCGTATGAGGAAGTTATGATTTTTCTATGTTTCAGAATAGCAATAGACAACAAAAAACTCGAAATAAAGATCGAGTGATTTTTAGCCGATGCGACCTAAACGAGATTTGAAGATCTCGACAATAGTAGTACAACGCTAAAAAGACTAACAACAACTGACGTCGGAGAAGTTATGAATTTTTAACGGACTTTTCCTGTCCCGGCCTGTTAAAAATATAATATTAAAAATAAAGTAAAAATTACCCGACGGAGTCTAAATGAAAGTTGTAGAGTATAATCTCACCTACACGTGGATATAAAGAACGTCAAAAACGGAGCTTCTATGCGAAAATTACGGATTTTTAAAGATTTGGGCACGAATTACATGGCTGGTCTGAGGAGGAACGCCCTGCATTCGAAACACAGGTCCTCGGATTGACCACGTCACCCCTTAGTCACATAACCCGTCCCGTCCGAAGCCCGGTATCCGATGGAGCGTCACGCCTGACGAACGCGCTGCGTATGAAGGGAACGCTCTGCGTTCCGGAACGCCCCGCGTACGAGGATCAGTTCCACCCTATAAATAAGATGCAAGGCTTCCGAGATCAGTTGCTAATTTGCAACCTCTCTCCTATATTTTCTCACTTTCAAGCCCCTCGATACTAACCCAACGCCCCGGTTACGTATCCAAGCTCCGACAAAACCCCGAAGCTCCGAAATTCCCGAGAAACTAACCTCTTTCTGGTCGAAGTGCTGCCAGAGTAAAGTCTCGTTTTCATCAAATCATCACTCTTACCAGGTGAATTCATACCCCTATATTTTCGCGTCTTTCTATATTTTTTTGGGTGTGTGGGGGGGGGGGGGAATACAAGTACGACACAAGAAAAACTTATGTTAAAAATACAAATCTTTACATACAGTCTCTAATGCTTCATCTACATTTTGTGTATAAATGTTAAACACGTAAAATAACGTTACTACTAATGTTATACTTTACATGCAAAGTTGGTAATACACCAAGGTTTCTCATTCTAACGAAACACGCTTTTGAAAACTATAATAGGTATAGTTTATGAGATATTCATGATATTATACATACTATAAACACTATAAAGAGGAAATATTTATATTTACAAGAAAAATGAACTTTTCATACGTAAACCGTTGATACTAAATTTTGTGAGATATTTGACTTCACCATACCTTCAAGTATGCGGTCTAAGTCCTGTATTATATACCATAATCTCTTGTAGGGAGAGCATGATTTTTTTTGTATAGATCTATAGGGGACTGACAATCCCATACCTAAATTGTTAGCTACAGTTAGACCGACAGGTCTGGGGTGACAAACATCATATCATTCCGACGCCTGAAGAACGTTATTACCGATAGTCTAGGTCAATAGCACGGTTATAAAAATTCATATGGAGTATTAATACATTTTAGATTAAGGGGCTATAAAACGCCTTAGTGATTATATATACATATATAAATCTACATACCCTATTTTAGGTATGGAAAATACTTATGCATTCCAGTTTCTGGAGCTTTTAAAACCACCACTTAATTATGGAAAATATTGGATTTTCTAGAAGCAAAATCGAATTTCTTTATACTAAAAGGCATACAATTCTTGTACAAAAATGCTTATGAAGTCACCAACTTAATTGTTGAAACCTTTTCAAAACTACTTGTATTTCTCAGGGATTCAGTAATACAGGTAAACATCAGCTTTTGGGAAGGGACGCTAAGGCGCCAATTCAAAACTCATTTTGTCATCATATTATAATTTATTTTGAAACATGTACTACATGCAACGATGTAACTTTTTAAATTATATTTATGATGGTCGTGTTTACTTTCTTTACTAATACTCAACTGTTGTGATACTACATGAAATCATCCGCCCTTGAACGTTTCCGCCGTTCTGGTTTGGGGGTGTGACAAATTGGTATCAGAGCATTGTTTATAGTGAACTAAGTATATCGAACCGCATAAGATATACACACTATAAATGCAAAGGGACTAAAAATCTCTGACTAAACGTTTTCACACAAACTATACTTTATTAAATTAAAATGTTAGTTTCATAAAAGTATAAATGCATGCACGCACAACGGTTTAATGTCATAGTTATAACTATATGAAAGTATTAAGACAAGTTGGACACTATGATTAGGCCTCCGAGTACATAATCATATCGAGGATGAATATAGCCTGATCAACTATATTTATCCGAGATATGACCAACGTATGTCTTGGAATAGTCGTAGTGAGAAACAACTCAAAAACCTACCAAAGTAACACAAGAATCAAACTTACAAATTGAAAATATTACAGGAGTATTTTATAGTACTATAACAATTATAATAGACATGTAGACCTCGATATTTCGTTAGAACTAGGAATCGTCAAATAAATAGAACTATACTTATAAAAACTAAAAACCTTTACTGGCAGGCCTATAATTGCAAAGTGCATAATTTAAGGTTACACATGATTGAGATTACATAGTCTTAGGATTTATGATTTCGCTTTAAGTCCTTTTCCTTGTTTGGATGTGGGCTTAGAGTGGAGCTACTTATCTAAAGGCCTATTCGATCTTGATTGTATGTAATTTGTATACACTAGGTAATTATAGGAGGACTCGGTGTAGGTCTTATCGTAAAATTTTCTTTTTACACTCAAGTTTTATATATATTTCTCTTATCTTTATTCTATATCAGGCAAAATGGCAGGATTTCATATACTCGGGGATCCCTACTACCCTAACCAGGGCAATGGAGGCTGGGTCGAGGAGGATCTAGAAGAGGATCCCGAAGAGATTTCCGAGGAAGAGGAAGAAGTTGATGGGGGCACTGACTTGGAACCGGAGGTCTACAATCCTCCCCAGGAATCAACAAATCCCTGATGGAACTTTTAGGGCCCGACGCCCTACTGGGCTGTAGATCTGAAACGATGGAGTCAGGAATAAGGACAGCGCCCACCCTACGACATGAGACAAGGCTTTGATAACCTCAGTAACGGAGGTTTGGCTGACAGGGCACTCCCTGTCATGGTTCGTCGCATCGCCAACCAAGGCGAGCAAGCTAGAGTAAACGCCAACCAAATCATGGACGTTGGTGCCACCATCCAAGTCACTACGGTACGTCTTCTTCGTCTGGACGAAGAACATGAACAAACAAATCACACTTTTCCCTTCAGAAAGACATTACCGCTACTAGAGCCGAGGTGAGGGAGTTCCGGAAAAGCCAAGACGCAATATAGAGGTGCGTCATCGAGGCTAAACGTCAAATAGCTCGATCTCATACTTCCACGACCATATACCATGGTCCGCAGCGTACCACCCGCTCGGAGTAGCGCGCGTACTACTTGTACTATGTTATAGACTAGACTTATTGAGTGAGCATTGGTTATACTCTTTCCTTTATGTATGTCGACCCGACGGATTGTGAGTATACAATTCGGGGGTCTGAATGCTGTCAAAAATTTCCCATTTTCATTGATGTACTCTAGACTTGTGTTAAGGTCAAATTTTCCTAATCGATGTATCGAATATTAATATCAATGAGATTGACACGCATTTATTAATTCATTGGGTATTTCATTAAGTTTTAAAAATACTAAGAAATCATGTACTTATTTTGTAAGTCTCCTTTTTGCAATGAACTTACAAATTCGATAATGTTCGAGACGTAAAACTATAATACTTAGACTCTCCATAACCATTGCTGAAGACTTATCAAGAACTCGTCTCTTAACTTATGGCAGAATCATGCCGCCAAGAAGGAATCCCCGACACATCAATACTACAGGAGCACCACAACCTTCACCACCACCACCTCCATCGATGGATAGTGCTATTTTTCAGGCTGGTGTAACAGCTGTCGTGACAGCAGCAATGACAAAAATGAGTAACAACGGGTCAGGTGTAGGGTTAAATAGCTCTACTAATGGCCAATACCAGGTTCGTTCTGGGGAATGCACTTACAAAGACTTCACCAACAGCAAACCCATATCCTTTAATGGGACTGGAGGAGTAATGACTCTATCTCAATGGATAGAGAAAACGAAAACAGTATTCGAGATCTGCTCATGCCCAGAAGAGAGCAAGGTAAAATTTGCTGCTTGCATATTCTCCGAATGAGCCCTAAAATGGTGGAATGGTCATGTTAAGTCACTAACTCTGGTAGTGGCTAACTCTATTGGTTGGGAGAACCTAAAACAAATGCTAATGTAAGAGTACTGCCTGCAGGGCGAGGTTCAGAAGCTCAAACAAGAGCTTTGGGGCCTTATTATGGTAGGTTCGGTCATCACAACCTATACCAATATGTTCAGTGACTTAGCAATACTTTGCCCGTGAATGGTTGCTCTGGAGAGCAAGAAGATCGAAAGGTATATCTGGGGGCTGTCACCCCAGATTCAAGGAAGTGTATTAGCTTCCAAACCAGTTACTTTTAATAGTGCCAAACAGCTGGCACGGTCCCTTGTTGACCATGGAGTCTGCCAAGGCTTCATGACTGTTGTTCCAGAACAAACCAGAAGAAGCAACGACAATAAAAAAAAATGCCTACAACAACAACAACAAGAAGTTTTAGAACAAGAGGAAGGGTCAATCTTCGCAAGAACCTTCCAGGAAACAACAGATAGTGGCAGTCAATGCCGCTACTGCTCCCACTACTGTTCATGTTACCCCTACACCAGCAAAGCAATATGTTGGAAACCTACCGAAGTGCGGGAAATGCAATTTCCATCACAACGGAAATTAGCAGGAGATGCACTGTAATAACTGCAACAGGAAAAGGGCACAATGCATGTTTCTATAAGGCGTCGCCACGACCAATCACCCAAGTTCCTGGAGTCGGTGTGGGTCAGGCGTGTTATGGGTGTGGTGAAGTTGGGCACTACAAGAGAGATTGCCCTAAGGCAAGGTGTAACATCACAAAAATCAAGGCCAAAATTTTCATTTTTAATTAAGTGATTTATAAAATAGTTTATCAAGACATTGCCAAAATCATGTCAATACATAAAACCATAGTATCTCAAAATCATATCATCTGAAGTAATAGAATATCATAGTACAATCCCAGAAAACTCTAAGTGGAAATCATGTGTGTGTGCGTGATGCACTGCTACACCACCAGCTCCTTCCCCTTAGACGAAGAGGTACCTGAAATGAAAACTAAAACTGTAAGCACAAAGCTTAGTGAGTTCCCCAATCATACCACATGCAAATTGACATACATATTGTCAGGCAATTCTGGGGCGCCCGACCTACCCATGTCAAGCCAATCTGGGATGCTGACCAACCCATGTCAGGCTATTTTGGGGTGCCGACTAACCCTCCGGTCTATCCCAACCGATCACGAGGACTATTTTACCCCTACTGCTAACATATAATATCATATCATAAACATGCTGTCAGACATATCTGGGGTGTCCGACCTACCCATTGGTCTTAACGACCGAATCGGGGACTAGTCCCCTCCTACTAGTACTATCTCACATAACATAACATAATAGCATACGTACATATCAAGCAATAGCAAACCAGACAATTATCATAAAGACAATCATCTCAACTAAACAACTACTAGGCCTTGGTGCCTTAAACCCACTTATATTGGAAGGTAACTCACCTCGATGTCGTGTAGTGTCTGAACTATCCTCGGCGTGAAAATCGACTCTCCTCAACTCCTCAATCCCTACATGACAACCCTTCTAAGTCATCAAATAGAATATACAACCCTAACCAGGGTCAACTCAAGTTCAGTCAAAGTCAACATTGGTCAAAGTCAACACCCAGTTGACCTGACTCGCCAAGTTGGTCTACCAACTCGTCGAGTCCATACTCCTCTAACCCGATACAATCCCCGACTCTACTCATCGAATCTAGCAAGAACTCGACAGGTTCTCCTTCAATCATACACTCAGGACCATCTTCATCTGACTCGTCGAGTTCATCCTTGAACTCATCGATTCCATCTCCCTCATACGAATACGTCCAGTCTATGACTCGCCGAGTTGTATGAACAACTCGTCGAGTTCATCTTTAAAGGTTGGGTGATTGCCTTGGACTCGTCGAGCTTGCTCAAACACTCGTCGAGTCCCATAAGTCCCAGGCCCCCTTATGAGCCTAAACAACTGAGGGACCTTCCACACGATCATCTGGTCCATCGACATAAAGGATTTGGTGGTCATTACACCCCGACTCACCGAGTCCCAAGAATGACTCGCCGAGTCCATCCTTGACCATTACTATACAGTCGGTTTAAGTGGGTCTTAAAACATCAAAACCATAGATCTGGCCTCATAATGTTCATTTTACACGTAAAGTTCCAAACTTGGTGCATATGCATGTGGTCTTTGGCTCAAAAAACCATAAACGATGGCCTTCAAGATGCATGGGGGTGGTTATGGCAACAAAGTGGGCACCTTTATGCCATAAAGACCCCCAATAGCCCTAGATCTGAAGCACAAACTCACTTCTTATACTCAATCCCGAATACATCCTTACTAGGGCTTAGAAAGATGTAGAAAAAGGTCCAAAATCAAGATCTAGACAATGAATAGCAATGTTTTAGCTTTATACCTCTAATTAGCTGGAAATGTGCCCCAAACTCTAGATCTTCTTGTTCCCCCTTGCTCTCACAAGCCTCCTTCTTCTTTTCAAGCTTCAATCACACAAAGTAACACCACAAAGCTCAAGAACACACTAAAAATGGCTAGGGTTTCGATATACTTCTTTCTGTGAGTGATAGGGACGATGGAGGCTGAGATAAGTTGTTTAAATAGGGTGCAAACCATCAAATTTAGGGTTTCACTCAAACAACACCTACTCGCCGAGTCAGTCTCCAGACTCGTCGAGTAGGTCACTTAAACTTTCTGGGGATCATGACTCTACTCGAAGAGTTGGGCCTCCAACTCGTTGAGTCCCAGAGAAAAACACAAGAAATACTTGAATTAAAAGCATACCAAGAATCGGGCGTAACACAAGGAATGCTGGTGGCGTAGGAAGAGTGCTGACAATTGGGCAGAACAAAGCAATAATCAATCCTACGGTGGTTACGGGTATGTTTCTCCTCAATAACAGTTATACATGCATACACTTTGATTGTGGTGCGGAGAGGAGTTTTGTGAGCCATGAATTCAAACACTTACTTAAACAAAACCCTCAATCACTCAATAAGATATTTATAGTAGAAATGGAAAACGGTAAAACAGAAAGCACAAACGATATGTACGTAGACTACACACTAGCTCAAAATGAACACTCTTTCCAAATCGATCAAATGTCGATCACTATAAGAAGCTTTGATGTCATCATCGGTATGGACTGGTTAAGCCTTCACCATGCCGATATAGTTTGTCACGAAAGGGCCGTTCGCCTTAATCTGCCGAATGGAGAAACTCTTATTGTTTATGGTGACAAACCCGGTACCAATTTACAAATCATCTCTTGTTTCAAAGCCCAAAAATATTTGCGCAAGGAATACCATGCCTTCCTAGCCCATGTGGTAGATAAGGAACAAGAAACGAAAGACGTCAAAGACATTCCAGAAGTCTGCAACTTCCCTGACGTCTTCCTTGAAGATCTTCCAGGAGTTCCACCAGAACGTCAAGTCGAGTTCAGAATCGACTTGATTCCCGGAGCTACCCCAGTAGCAAAATCACCGTACCATCTACCACCGGCAGAGATGCAGGAATTATCCAGCCAACTGAACAAACTACTCAGCAAAGGATTGATCAAGCCAAGTTTCTCACCTTGGAGAGCGTCGGTCATGTTCGTAAAGAAGAACGATGGATATTTCTACATGTGCATCGATTACCGGGAACTAAACAAGCTAACAATCAAGAATCGATATCCCTTACCGCGCATAGACGATTTTTTCGACCAACTCCAAGGAGCAAGCTACTTCTCAAAAATCGATTTAAGATCCGGGTGTCACCAACTGCGAGTCCTGGAAGGAGATGTTCCCAAAAGAGCGTTTCGAACTCGTTATGGTCACTGCGAGTTTGTAGTGATGCCCTTTGGATTAACAAATGCACCGGCAGTGTTCATGAGTGGATCGTGTTCATAGATGATATACTCATCTATTCAATGAGTAAAGAAGAACATAATCAACACCTCCGACAAGTATTGGAAACACTAAGGAAAGAGAAGTTTTACGCAAAATTCTCAAAGTGTGACTTTTGGATTCGAAAAGTAGATTTCCTAGGTCACGTGGTCAGCAAAGAAGGGATACACATGCACCCTTCCAAAATCAAGGCAATCGAGAACTGGTCAGCTCCAAGAACTCCAACAGAAATCCAACAGTTCTTGGGCCTTGCTGGCTATTACCGAAGATTCATAAAAAATTTCTCGAAGATTGCTAAACCACTTACCACCCTGACTCAGAAAGGTGTAACCTACAGCTGGGGAGAAAAACTGTCACACCCCAAAACCACGAACGGCGGAAACGTTCTGGAGCGGAGGACGTCATGTATGCATCACAACAAATGTAAAGTAGTAAACAAGCAACAACATCATCCATTGCATTAATAGTATAATTTTAGTTACAAGTGTTTTCTTTCATAGTACAAGACATGATGATAACTTATCAAAAATAAAAGACGAGTCTTGACTGCTCCGTCTTCTCTGAACCTCGTATCGACACCTGTCTATTTGTAACCTGAGAATACAAGTTATTTTGAAAGAGTAGATCATCATTTAAGCTGGTGAGTTCATAAGTATTTAATGTCATTGTTTTGATTAGTTGATATGAAAGACTGGTAAATGAATGATGAAACATTTAGTATAAGAATGAAAAGCTCTAGAAAATCCCATATTTCCTACTAGTATAAAAGTAGTCTTCTACCAAGACTCGAATGTTTTGAAAGTACGCATCTCTTGAAAATGTGATGGTTTTTCCTTGTTTAACTCTTATTAGTAGTCTCTTAAGTATACCTAAAATGGTATCAACTTTAAAACATCCGTAGATTGTTCATTTACCTCTGTTGCTAACAGTCGGGTTTAGGAATAGTTAGTCCCTTATGTATACCCACGATGGTATCAACCTAGAACATCCGTAGATTGTTCATTTACCTCTGTAGCTAGCAGTGGTTGTCGGAATGGTTAGTCCCTCAAAGTATGATGTGGTACTAGGAGATAAAGTCCCAGTCTACCTCGTCGATGATGTGATTGAATCACAAGGTAAAGATAGAAAGGCGAACAATATAACCGTATCTAGACATATAACATGTAATATTAAATTGCCATATAATGTCTATGTAAAAGTATTCATGTATAAGTATTCGTATAAGAGTATTCCTTCATATAACATGTAGTAGTAATTTGCCATATAATGTTTATGTAAAAGTATTCATGTATAAGTATTCATTGATATAACATGTAGTAGTAATTTGCCATATAATGTTTATGTAAAAGTATTCATGTATAAGTATTCATGTAAAAGTATCCCTTCATATAACATGTAGTAGTAATTTGCCATATAATGTTTATGTAAAAGTATTCATGTATAAGTATTCATGTAAAAGTATTCCTTCATATAACATGTAGTCTGGACTCATGAATGAACTGACTCTGGTGTAATTTCTTGTAGTAGTGAAAATGTTTTGTTTACTCTAAACTATTCCTATAATAGTTTACTAGAATGTAATTGATGAGTGACCAAGTAGGTTTATACACCATTGATATCTATTTGTATCGGAACTAAATTAACTGATGGAACATTTATGACCATATATGTATACATGATATATAACTAATATTTAAACGACTTTCGGACGAATACCCAATATCCCACCAGACCACATCTCAAGGCGCGAAAAGGAAATAGGGTGGATAGCCTTTCTAAGTCTTTTAAACATTTCTTATATAACTATACATATAGAGGCATGCAATTTATAATATAAAAGCATAAAGAAGTTTTGTAAAACCGTTGAAAAGTCTAATAAAGATTTGTGACTTGATGTCAGTTTATAAAATGATTGAAAGTATTTTGTTTGATAAGACAGTTTAAGTACACGTAAAACCATTGTTTGAAAACACCTTTGTAACCGATTTTGAAAGGAAGCTTACAGTATGTAAGACAGTTTGATAACGAGCTTTAATCATGTAAAAACGTTTAAGAAAGTCATTTGAAGTAATATGTTTAGTGAAACTGTTGAACTTGTAGTGAATCTATTTGTATACTAGTTAAAAATCACATATGATTGATTTATTAACAAGAAGTGTCCCAAAATAATCGTATGATTGTAGTATAAAAGGTGGACACAAATACATACAGTATAAGCGGAGTGTTTGATTTATATATAAATAACAACACTTTTCAATTTCCGAAAGATATGATATTATCGTGATACATTTTGCACACGAAAGTTTCTTTATAATGATTATAAATCACATGCGATTCCGTTGATAAAAAGTATAAAACGAAAATTTATATAACATACGATAATCATCGTGTGTTTTACTTGTATTCCCCCCCCCTTAAAAGCATATAAAAATACTTATAAAACATTTAAAAGTGTGGATTATAGGGGTATGAACTCACTTGATTGATTGAAGAATGCATGACGAAAACCAAGCAGAACTTCTACTCGAGAAAGCGGATCTCTCGAGATTCTCGGGAAATCTCGGGAGTCTCGGGAGTGTAGAACTTTCTTCCCACCTTGGATATGAAAACCGGGCCTTTGGGATGATTCCGAGGGTTGAAACGCAGAGCTTCGGCGCGAGAAAGGAAGGAAATTAGCAATTTTGGCCGGCACCCTCGCATCCTATTTATAGTGAAAATATCTGATGGACTCGCCGAGTAGGGGACACCTACTCGCCGAGTTGGCCCATACTCGCCGAGTAGGGGACACCTACTCGCCGAGTTGGCCCATGTGGCGGCTTTCTGGTGGTGCCACGTGTCAACTTCTGGGTGGTGCCACGTCACCCCTATCGCGTGTTAGCCTTCGAACTTAGAAAAATCATAACTCTCGCATACGAACTCCGTTTTTGACGTTCTTTATATCCACGCGTAGGTAAAATCAAGATCTACAACTTTCATTTAGACTCCGTCGGCTAAATCTTGACCAATCTCAAATTTAACAGTAGGAGGAGTTTAGACTGTTAAATGACCGCGAAGAATTCGTAACTCCTTCATACGAACTCCGTTTTCGTCCATATTTTTACCGTTGAGTTCCTATTAATGAGATCTTCAACTCTCATTTAGGTTGCATAAGCCAAAAACCGCTCGAACTAAAATTTGAGTTTCGGGTCGTGCACTGCTAAGCCGAATCTTAGAAAAATCATAACTTCCTCATACGAAGTCAGATTTGGGCGTTCTTTTTATTGACGCTCTTATCTTAACATATTCTACAACTTTTGTTTAGGTTGATAAGGCTAAATCTCGCTCTATCGTAAATTCACTATTTACGCTTCCCGGTGCCGTGCCGGTTTTGCCGTAAAACTTCGACAGGTCATAACTTCTTCGTTATGACTCGGATTTCGGCATTCTTTATATCTTCGGAATCCTTGTTTCGACCACTACAACTTTATTTAACCCAAATAAGATTTTAGGAAAGTTAAATTTTGACCTAAATTTGACTTGCGTCCCAACATATCAACTTGAAATATCGGGTTGTCACAAAAACAAGACGCTGCGTTCCAAACATTGAAACAAGCCCTATGTAGTGCACCTATATTATCATTTCCATAAGGAACAGAAGACTTTGTGGTCTACTGCGACGCAACAAACCAAGGGCTTGGATGTGTTCTAATGCAACAAGGAAAGGTCATCGCATATGCCTCTTGATAGCTCAAGACGCACGAGGTCAATTACACTATACATGACCTCGAACTGGGAGCCGTCGTTTTCGCTCTAAAGATCTGGAGATACTATCTCTACGACACAAAATGCACAATCTTCACCAATCATAAGAGCCTTCAACACATTCTCAACGAAAAGGAACTCAACATGAGGCAAAGACGATGGGTTGAACTACTGAACGATTACAAATGCGAAATTTGTTATCATCCCGGAAAAGCTATTGTAGTACCTGATGCTCTCAGCCAAAAGGAATACTTGGGCCGCCGAGTGAAATCATTAACCATGAAGATCCATTTGCACCTGTCCACGCAAATCAAGGAAGCTCAAATGGAAGCCTTGAAAGCCGAAAATGTGACTGGTGAAGCCTTAAGAGGAATGGATAATAATCTTGACATCAAGGATGACGGAGTTCATTACCTCATGAATCGGATCTAGAAACCGAAGTTTCGTGGTTATAGAGACGTTGTCATGAATGAGGCTCATAAAACTCGATATTCCATGCATCCCGGTGCAGACAATATGTATCTGGACCTCAAGAAATTGTATTAGTAACCGAACATGAAAGCCGAAATTGCTGCCTATGTAGGCAAGTGTCTGACTTGCGCCAAAGTCAAGGTAGAGTACCAAAAGCCCTTGGGATTGTTACAACAACCTGAAATACCCGAGTGGAATCGGGAGCGGATAACCATGGATTTCATAACCAAGTTACCCAAGACAGCGGGTAGACTTGACACCATCTGGGTGATTGTCGATGGGTTAACCAAATCTGCGCACTTCCTACCAATAATGGAAATGGACAAGCTGGAAAAACTAAATAGAACATACATCAGGGAGATTGTGCGACTGCATGGTGTACAAATATCCATTATCTCGGACAGAGATAGTAGATTCACCTCACGGTTCTGGCAGTCACTACAAAAATCTCTAGGAACGAGACTAGACATGAGTACCACTTACCACCCACAAACCGACGGACAGAGTAAGAGGACCATTCAAACCTTGGAAGATATGCTAATAGCTTGTGTGATCGATATTGGTAACGCATGGGATACCCATTTACCACTGGTCGAGTTCTCGTACAACAATAGCTATCACACTAGCATCAAGGTTGCTCCATTCAAAGTCCTCTATGGCTGCAAGTGCAGATCACCTCTATGCTGGGCTGAAGTGAGCGACACACAACTAGCTAGAGGACAAGTACCTAACAGCACTCTCACAGGCCCAGAAATCATAAGAGAAACGATTGAGAAGATTGTCAAAATCCGGGAACGACTAAAGGCTTCAAGAGACAGTCAAAGGAGTTTTGCGGACAAAAGACGGAAGCCCTTGGAATTTCAGGTTGGGAACCGAGTACTATTGAAGGTCTCACCCTGGAAGGGATTAATACGTTTTGGAAAACATGGGAAACTAAATCCAAGGTATATCGGACCATTCAAGATCCTTGCCAGGATTGGCCCAGTAGCATACAAGCTTCGATTACCACAGGAACTCAATAACATACATCCTACCTTTCATGTGTCAAACTTAAAGAAGTGCATGTACGATGAAACTCTCGTCATCCCTCTGGACAAAATTGAAATCAACGAGAGTCTCCACTTGGTAGAAGAGCCAGTAGAAATCATGGATAGGGAAATTAAAAGAACAAAACAAAGTCACATGCCCATTGTGAAGGTCCGCTGGAATGCCAAGCGAGGACCTGAATACACCTGGGAGCACGAAGATTAGATGAAACAAAAGTACCCGCATCTTTTCCCTAATGCATAAATGCTTATTTTAGAAATAATTTCGGGACGAAATTCCCTCTAACGGGGGGATGATGTAACAACCCGATATTTCAAGTCAATATAATGATCGAAAGTCAAGTATTGTAACCTATTTTTGAAATAATAAAAATAGCGTCAAAAATGAGAAGTTCAAAAGTCTCATTTGGGATACATAAAATGTTAGATATCATGACAAGGTTTTCAGAAATATAAAGAACACTCAAATCCGAGTTATAACGAAGAAGTTATGACCAATCAAAGATCCGCCGCAAAACCAGTAAAACACTGTTAAGTGTAAAAAGCGAAATTTCAATAAAATACTTTTTAGCCTTAGGTATCTAAAAAAAAGTCATAGATTATGTTAAACCATGAACGTACATAAAAATAACGTCAAAAACGAAGCTCGTATGCGAAAGTTACGGATTTAAAAAGATTTGGACACGCATTGTGAGGCTGGTCTGAGGAGGAACGCCCCGCGTTCGCAACACAGGGCCTAGAATTGATCACATCGCCCCTTAGTCGCATCACCTGTCCCTTCCGAAGCCCAGTATCCGATGGAGCGTCATGCCTGATGAACGCGCTGTGTACAAAGGGAACGCCTTGCGTTCCGGAATCCTCCGCGTTCTTCGCAGGAACGCCCAGCGTATGAGGGTCAATTCCACCCTATAAATAAGATGCGAGGCTTCCGAGTTCGATTGCTAACTTACAACCTCTCTTCTATATTTTCTCACTTTCAAGCCCCTCGAGACTACCCCAACGCCCCAGTTACGTATCCAAGCTCCGACGAAAGCCCGAAGCCCCGAAATTCCCAAGAAACTAACCTCTTTCTGGTCGAAGTGTTTCCCGAGTAAAGTCTCGTTTTCATCAAATCATCACTCTTACCAGGTGAGTTCATACCTCTATATTTTCACGTCTTTTCTATATTTTAGGGGGGAAATACAAGTGCGACACAAGAAAAACTTATGTTAAAAATACAAATCTTTACATACAGTCTCTAATGTTTCATCTACATTTTGTGTATAAATGTTAACATGTAAAATAATGTTACTACTAATGTTATACTTTACATGCAAAGTTGGTAATACACCAAGGTTTTTTATTCTAACAGAACATACTTTTGAAAACTAAAATAGGTATAGTTTACGAAATATTCATGATATTTTACATACTATAAACACTATAAAGAGGAAATACTTATATTTACAAGAAAGATGAACTTTTCATACGTAAACCGTTGATACTAAGTTTTGTGAGATATTTGACTTCACCCTACCTTCAAATATGCGGTCTATGTCATGTATTATATACCATAATATCTTGTAGGGACTGACAATCCCGCACCTAAACTGTTAGCTACAGTTAGACCGGCAAGTTTGGAGTGACAAACGTCATATCATTCCAACGCGTGAAGAACGTTGTTACAGGTAGTCTGGGTCAATAGCACGGTTATAAAAACTCACATGGAGTATTAATACATTTTAGATTACAGGGCTATAAAACGCCTTACTGATTATATATATACATATATAAATCTACTTACACTATTTTAGGTATGGAAAATACGTATGCATTCCAGTTTCTGGAGCTTTTAAAACCACCAGTCAATTATGGAAAATATTGGATTTTCTAGAAACAAACTCGAATTTCTTTATACTTAAAGGCATACAATTCTTATACAAAAACGCTTATGAACTCACCAACTTAATTGTTGACACTTTTTCAAAACTACTTGTATTTCTCAAGGATTCAGTAATACAGGTAAACATCAGCTTTTGGGAAGGGACGCTAAGGCGTCGGTTCAAAACTCATTTTTTCATCATATTGTAATTTATTTTGAAACATGTACTACATGCAACGATGTAACTTTTAAATTATGTTTATGATGGTTGTGTTTACTTTCTTTACTATTACTCAACTGTTATGATACTACATGAAGTTAACCGCCCTCGAATGTTTCCATCGTTTTGGTTTGTGGGTGTGACATTTTATATGTAATAGTACTTGAAATGTTATTTTACTACTCATATGATATTATGAAATTGTGTCTATTTTTTTAGCTGAAGCAAAAACAATACTCACCCCATGGGCTGAAATGATTATACAAAAGAAATAAGAATGCTTGTAATAATTAGATGGTGTACTCTATCTCAAATAGTAGATTTTAAGTGAAAAGCTGTACTCAATTGTTGATTTACAACAAAGAACCTACATGTAGGAAGTGGTAAATAGACGGCTTACCTTGTGGCCATGTCATAAAAGTGCTCACAATGAACCGTTACGAAAACTGTTCAAAATTTGCTTTAAAAGCTTACTTTATAGAGACACCGAGGAAAACTTACGAGGAGTTTGTGAACCCCTTACCAAGTCCATCTGAGTGGGAGATCCCCGATGATTTAATGATTTTGAACCCACCCATAATGGAGAGACGTCATCGGGGTAGGCCAAGAAAAACTGGTCGTATTCCGTCGCAAGGTGAGCGTCCCATACAACAAGAATGTTCTACATGCAGTCATATTGGACACACGAGGAATGATTATGTGGGTAAGGGATTGGGAAGCGGATCTAGGGGGAGGAAAAATTTGACACAAAAGGGCATAATGACTGATGAATTTGCATCCGGAAGTGGGTCACAGAATGAAAGCGTGTACCCTAATTTTTATTTGAACAACACGTTTGATTTAAATTGTCCTTAGATTATTGTAGGAAAGTAATGAATTCCCGTATTTGTAATTTGTATTGCTTGTATTAAACTGCGCTTCTGACATTATTAATTAAATCTAGTACCCCACTTATTATCTACTTTATTCCATGAAAAATAAAACACAAACATAAAACATTATAGAAAACGAGATACACCAGTAGTAAACATTACATAAGACATTTCACATATAAGAGCCTTCTACATGAAATATTTGTTATTTTTAACTAGAATTCAAGCATCCTCATACTCAAAGTCACTTCCCTTGTGCTCCTAAATGTAATAATTTTTAACCATTTCTAAAAGAACTTATTTGTTGTTTGGATAACGATACCTATTTTTAAGATGATGATACCACCGATTAAACCATGTGATCTTTTCCTTTTAATCCATCCACTTACCAACAATATTTGCTTGTGTTCAGTGTTTTCCTTCTCCCAATGAGAGGTTACACATAGCTGTTATGCGGGTCCATTCGTAACCTTCAAAGCAATCAGGGTTAACCATGGTTGTTACATCCTCGTAAACGTTCATCCAACATCGTGTTACCACCATTACCTCTCTTATCATCCATGGATGTGGAGTAGTGGACGAGCAACTGCATATGAAGAAGTTTCTTGATTGGAGGCCATTTTTTAAATTTGTTTGTTAGTTTATTTTAATTTTATAGGAGTACTTAAGTAAGACGAAAGACTGACAAACAATTCGGTGGATTACCATAAGTACTGCTTGAAACTACATTATGCAGGCTACAAATCAATAGTCAAAGTCTATAAAACCATAGTCAAATAATTGTCAAAGAGTAGTCTAATTGTCAGATACCTTACACGGAGATACTGTTTGAAACGACAAATATATTTCTCGAAAAGACAATACATTACGGAGGCTACAAAGTAGTAGTCAAAGTCTATGAAATCGTAGTCAAAAAAGGTCAAAGAGTAGTCCAATTGTCAGATAACTTACACGGAGATACTATTTGAAACGACAAATATACTGTTCGCAAAGACAGTACATTACGAAGGCTACAAAGCAGTAGTCAAAGTCTATGAAACCGTAGTCAAAAAATGTTAAAGAGTAGTCCAATTGTTAGATACATTACACGGAGATACTATTTGAAACAACAAATATACTGTTCGAAAAGACAATACATTATGGACCTTGCCTTTCCAGCTCCTATATACATATGTGTCTGCATGTTGTATGCCCCTTACCTTCACAACCTTAGGCACACTAAGTAATTGGTAACTGTCTCTTGTAACTGATTCGAAATGAGTTTCTCTAACAGTGAGCATGAAGAAAGTTTTCAATTTGCCTGTTTACCTTCACAACCTAAGGCGAACCAACCCGCATACTCACACTCACATCAAAACGCATTTGATGGATCGTTTCCAATCTTGTTTTCTGGCTATTGGATGAGTGGTATATTTTTTTTACCAAATTTATATTGTTTCTTTACATTTGATAATGTTTGTACATTTAAACTAATTGGTTTTCACTCTTAAAAAATACAGGTCCATGCATTCATAAATTGTTTATTGCCTGTAATCTTCATTGGTAGTGTCCGTCTTCGAGGGAACTGTAGATGAACAATGTTTGTAGCAGTTGCTAAAGACGGGAACAATCTGAATTTCCTTATAGCATTTGGTAAGGCGGTTGAAAATAATTTGGTAACTTGTATCTTGTTCTTGATGAGGTTAAAAGAAAGTCTCGGACAAGGTAGGGAAGTAGCATTTATATCCAATATGGACGGTGTCGTTAGTTCTTACGTAGATAATGTTTTCACTGATTCTTATCAAGGTTACACTTGTAAGAGCATCCACAAATATTTACGTACAAGAGTAGGCTCTGGAAGATCATTGGAAACTTTGTACCGGATAACATTAAAATCCTACACCATGTCTACTTTTGTCCAAAAATTTTCTATGCTATGCCGTGATGCTCGTGAAGTGCTTACGAATATCGGTCATCCGAAATGGCCAAGAGCGTATTTCCCTATCATCCTTTGGAATGTAATCGACATGGAAGTTCCTCAATATTTTTCAGCATTATCGCTCAATCAACTTAATGTACCGATAATAACACTTATCGAGGGAATTCGTGAGTACATGCAAAATACTTTTGTTGAATGAAGTATAATAGCAGGTAAATTCTCGAGTGCAATATAAAAGTATTAAATAACCAATACAACAACGTTTTATAACCGTATTTATTTTTCAGGGAGTTTGACTACTGTACTAACACCATATGCTCAAATGGTGCTTCAAAGATGGATGCAAAAGTCTGTTGGTTGGCAAGCAACACATATCCCTCAACAGATCTCGTCTACCTTGCCGACATATGTATATGTAGTTTCTGATTTTAAAACAACTTGTGTTGTAGACCTTAACGGTCATACTTGTTCATGTGGAAAATGGTGTAGCCTCAATATAACATGTGGTCATGGTATCGCAGCAGCACATCATTCAAACATGCATGAATTAGTTGATATGGTTCAAGTATATTACCATGCTGATGTATTTCAACTCGTCTACCAGACACAAACCGTTCACCCTCTTCCCTCACCATCAGAATGGGAAATACCAGACCCTTTGATGGTTGTTTTATTGCCAATGTAATTTTTATTCCCGTTAGATAATGATGTTTGTAATATATTTGTCATTGTCTATATAATATATTTGCTATTGTGTTTGTAATATATTCGTAATATGTTATGTTTGTAATATATTTTTCAGTATGTTTGTAATATATTTGAAATATATTATGTTTGTAATATATTTTCCATTGTCTTTGTAATATATTTTCCATTAACATAAGTTGTTGTTTTTAGCTTATCATAAAAGTATTCTTTTAAGTCTAATTTTCATGTTTTATATGTTGGTTACGTTCTTTGTACATAGTTGTTCGTCAGATAATATCCGGATTTCAAATCCGATATCGTTACCTCATTGATTATACCTTCCAAAGTGTGTTTCGTGCTGTTAAAAATGACATTAAATAACATAAGTTGCCATTTTTAGCTTACCATAAAAGAATATTTTTAAGTCTTATTTTCATGTTTTATATGTTGGTTACGTTCTTTGTACATAGTTGTTCGTCGGAAAATATCCGTAAAGGAAATTTGAATTACAAACATAACATTAATAATAAAGATAACATAAAAACTGAAAGGAAATTTGAATTATGAGTAAACATAACATTAATAATAAAGATAACATAAAAACTGAAAGGAAATTAGAATTACAATAATAATAAAGATAACTTAACATATTAATAACGTGAAAATGGTTGTAAGACGACCATATTTTCAACTGGTATATCTCAATGCAGAAGGATTGGAATAGGATTAACCGCCTCAGCTTGAATGCATTTTGATACACCGCAGAAGTCAACTTATAATTTACCAATTGCTATATTAATTCGACTGTAAGCCTTCTTAGTGATGCTATACCATGTTCACAGGTATGCCGTATTTTTGCCATTTACCGCAAGTATAAATACCAGGTTCAACTTGTACCATTTCTATGGTTAAATTTAAACTCACTTCAAATTTGTCACTACCAATATGTGTAACCTCATATCCATTAGACTAGTTCATTCTTCTTTCAAGCACATGTTGTGCATAAGGGGTAAGTTGACCATGCATTCCCTCTGTGAAATTATTTGAGTTGCAATTAAATAAGGGGTATATTAAGGTAAAAGTTAAATAACAAATATTTATTACCTCCTAATGCAGCTCGATAGGCGTACACTATTTGTATCGACTGATGGAACACTTTAATGATTGACGTTATTGGTAACTCGTGCGTGTTTATTGTTAGCCAATTGAATCCAATCGGAATGCTGATATATTTCACATTGAAACGGACTTTAGGAAAAAAGGCTCGAGCCCATTTTGCAATTGCAATATTTTCAAGCTAGTGAAGATCATTCCCATTAGCCTCATTTGTTAATTTGTTCAAACAAACATAAAACTCAGACACACTATAAGTTTTGCATGTCTTCCAAAACAACTGTTCCACAACGGTACTTCTTGTGGAAGCCCTAACTTTATCGACTATATTTTTACAACAATACCCATGATATGAATCCGGGTATACCCGCTGGATGGCGTAGTCTATGGAATCAGACATATGGCTTATGAAACCAACTTCAATAGTGTCACCTAAGCATTCTTTTAACCTTCTCATGAACCAAATCCAAGCCTCGTCACAATCTATGATTCCCAAAGCGAATGCTATGATCAGGGATCCATGATTACCATCCAAGGCAAGAGCAACATACACACTACTAGAAAAATAGCCTTTTACGACGCGCGAACAATGACACATAGTGATTTATGATACGCAAAGGTGAGTGTCTAAAAAATAATATCATCTCTTCCAAAATTTAAAGGATTTCAGACGCGCATTTTTGCGTGCCCTAAAATTAGTGTCTAAACAAAAAAAATAAAAACACGGAGGGCACCTGCGTGTCGTCTACGTCCGTCGCTTTATAAATTTTAAAAGAACGCGCGCGTTCCATCCGGGGAAAACAAAATCCCAAAAACTTAAAATGCCCGCCTTCCTTTTTTTTTCTCCCTCCACTTTAATTTCCCTAGTAGCTAGGGCTTTTTTCAAGAACTTGCCCCGATTGCCCTCTTGTACTGCTCGTTCTCTCTTCAACTTCCCTTTCTCTCCTTCTCACTTCGACAAACCCTTTCTCTTCTTCTCAATTCTCGATGTCGACAGCTTCTCCCACCTCCGACGTTTCTCTTGGTGTTGGCGTTTCCCACCTCTGACCTCCGTCTAGCCCCGCCCCACCGTCCAACGTTTTCCAGCGTCACCCAGCCGATGGAGCCCCTCATCGTCGGCAATCTCACCTCGCCTGCCCTTGCCAGCAACATTAGGTCCGGTGACCTTAGAGTCACTGCTTCTATTGCTCAAATTTACAAGCCCTATGTCTTATTAAGGTATGTTTTTCTTGATTCTAACTTCTCAATGTTTTCGTTCTTCTATAAGATTCTCATGGCCCCTTTACTTTCCATCTTCGTGCTGTTAGTGTTTGTACTCCACGTTGCCTCTGAATCCACGAGAGTAGTAGTAGAACAAATCGATGGAGAAGAATTCACTGAGGAGTTGCTTTTCAGGCCACTTCCTGATCAGAAAGCTCTTTCTGATTTTCACTTCGAGAGTAGGGTTCCTCCGACAAATTCTTATGGACATCACCACCGACTTTTTCCCAAAGCTATCTATTAGCTGGTATGATTACAATAGTTCGTTAGTTACTTTACTTGATCAGATTCATTTTTCTATCTAGGCATTATTTGAATCCTTAGGGTTAACAGTACCAAAGGCTTTCTAATTGTTGCTCTGGTCCATCCTAATTGAGTATAGGGTTTAATGATTCATTGATTAGGATGATTTGTGAAGTTACATTATATTATTTTATTACTTTTTTATATAGATTTCAACCAATCGTATTTGTGGTCTAAATTAGTATTTATGGTGTCATGATTCTAACAATCAATGTGCCACTCTGAAGCCTGAACGATGAGAGCACTAGTGGGTGCACCATTTCTAACAGCTTTTAAGGTTCTAAAAGCAACCATGGTTGAATTTCCAGCTCTTAATGGTCAAAGCGTTTCTTATGTTGTACTCTAGTTCCCTAATGGCACAGTTAACCCACCACACACCCATCCACAAGCTTTGGAGTCGTTGTTTGTTCTCATGGGTTCTTTAGAAGTTGGGTTTGTCGACACTACTAAGAATCCAACTTTAGCACTCTCTGCATTTGGTACTGCAAGCGTAGGGACTGTATCTGTTCCAAATTTAGTTTTCAATTAGACCATAAATGATCAGATATTGGCCATGTCATTCCAGACCGACGTTGCTACCATTCAAAGGATAAAATCTGGGTTTTCAGGCTAATTAAGTGATAAGTTTTCGCTTAACAATACCGCATGTTGTCCTTTGCAGGTAACATTTTTTTTAAATAAATAAAAAATAAGGAGCTTGGTGGGGGTTGATGTTTGTATTGTATGATGTTGCAGTGAAATGGGTGCTCATTTTTCAGCTTGTGGGAGATATCTAGCTGCTTGTGTTGCATGTGTGCTTCCTCAGTTTGAGAGCGCTTCAATTACTGATTATATATATATATATATATATATATATATATATATATATATATATATATATATATATATATATATATATATTCTAATGATGATGATGTTTATCAGGTGCACTATTATGTGGATGAGGGTGCCAACCTATGAGCTGCCAACTGCTACAAGGCAGACCACTTAAAGAAACCAGAGAATTGGGCGTTGGGTAAATCTTTTAACATTTTCAGTCTTTTTTTTTAATATATTATACTAAATTACTAATAGTAATTATCATCATCATGGACAGTTGAAAAGGCCAAGTACATCTATATTGCTGGCTTTTTCCTTACAGTGTCTCCTGAATCAATCCAGCTTGTAGCTGAGCATGCAGCTGCAGCCAACAAGGTAATAATTCCACATTTAACAGAAAAGATCCATATCTCCCATCCTATCCCACTACTCTCTTATACTATCAACCATAACAACTAAATAATATAAAATACCCATAATGCCCCTGTACTAATCAAGATGCTCTTTATAACATGTGATGAAAGTTGCGAACATCTAAACAAATAAATTCAATTTTAACCTGTTTAGTCTAGCCTCATTTGATAAAGATATATGCCCCCAAAAATCGAATTCAGTCTCTAGAATCCTGCAGTAAGAAAATAACAAACATAAGTCCAATATTTCTGTAAGAATGACAATCAAAACAACTTTATATGAAACATTTATCTTTCCCTAATTCAATTTCTAAATCTCAATATGTTAAATATTTTACTTTGGCTTGTGATTAACTACTCTAAGCAGCATAATTTAATCCAGTAATATTTTGACCCACAAAACAAAGCAAAACAACTCTTTAACTTAATTAAAACATTTCATCAAACACCTAAAGTGCACAGAAAAACAATTAACAAGTAAATTTTTTTTGATACTTTAGGGGATGATTATGCATGCATAGAAGAGAAAACGAAAAGGAATGAATGGATGTTTTTGTAAAACCTTTTCTTGTTGCAGAGTAATGGAGTGGAGTTTGTCAAAAGAATTGGAATTTGAGCATAACAATTAATCTCAAAGTAATGAGTGGAATGACAGATGACTTCACTGCATTCATAACCACACACCTAATTAAGCATCAATAAACATTACTGAATAAAACACATAATACCCATCATATATAATCGTGGAACACTGCAAAATACAATAGATCTATATTCTGCCATGTCATCCAACAACTTCAAGTTGTTCTACACAAATGAAAATACAGTGTAAAGTTTTGTCCTACATTAATTCAAAAAGAAAAAGAAACGTAAGTTTTGTAATGATGTGATTTAAGTACATACAATAAACAAATCATCTGATTGGAAATGTTAAAGTGAAATGTTAAAGTGATTAAAACTAATCACAAATTTAAACATTTAAAAGTATTAAAGGCTGAGAAACTTACAATATGCAATGTCTGTGTATGCAGAAGAGTGATTCACAATTGCAACCAAACCTAAAAGATTAAGATTGGGAATTAACTAAAGTTTAATAATACATTTGCAAGCATTATTAACAGGGTGAGAAAAAAGAGAATTAAAATAGCAACTAACCAGATGACTTCACTGCAAAATAATTGGGTAAACTTTTCAAAGTACAAGATTTTGACCAGAGTCATTTTATTAGTGAAATGCAAATAAAATACAAACAAGAAAAATACATGTAGTTGTTACCACAATCATACTCTGTGAGAGAAATAACATAGATAAGTTTTCTCCAAATTTGTTTCACCTCCGGCTTCAGTTGTTTCTGTATAAGCGTTTGACATCCTGTAGGAAAAAAAACAGAAGTTTTAAGCGTTTAAGGATATGAGATCAAAAAGCTAATGTTTGAAACAAAAGGGTAAAATAGTAGAATCTCTTGTCTGATCATTCAAAAGTATCACTTGTTAAATTTGCCACAGTAGTAGTCGTTTAGGAAATACATAAACAGAGTCATAGCAATGGTTACCTGTACAACTAATAACTGCATATCGTTTCCATGGAGGCATGCATGATCACCCAACGCAACACCCTTATTTGAGATTCAATGGAGCTAAAAGTCTATCTTCAAGCATTAACAGAAAAGCTAAATAATAAGAACAAATAAAAGCAACATACTTTGCCTCTTTACCAATATGGCTAATGCATATTGATTCTAACCATATTGGTAAAAACTGAAGTCTGCATACTCACATTGGTAAAAAAGGAAAACTATGTTGCTATTATTCATAAATTCCCTGTTATTTTTAGCTTAACAGATATTTTTTCAGTACTGTTTTCAGGTTGATGTGCATGAGTGGGTTACTGAACATAGTTTAGTTAGCACCTCATCTGAATTTGAAGCTGCATGAGTAGGTTCCATAAAGATGGCGTGAAGTAATTGGATTAAAGAACCTTTTTCCCCTGCTACTTAGGACCTCTCATGAATTCTTTGCTTTAAAGACTCTTTTTCCCTTGGCTTTTCATCAGGTGCAATTAGACTTGTTATAGATATTTTATATATAAGAGGAAAGATATTCAAACTAACTAAGTCTCAATAATTACAAACATGTCTTTCATCTTTCAATGTGTACAATTACAACTTCTATTATTAAATGCCTCAAGTGATAAAGGGATCTTTCGGGGGTTCTTTCTAGATTGACCAAGGAGTTCAACGTCGACAAGTTTCTAGGTATACGCCCTCGTATAACATGTTATAATTTGCTCATTTTACTGAAATTTATCATATTTCTATAATGTCATAGGCTAGGGTTCGACGTGCTACTGTTGTGAGTTTGGATGCGGACCCCTGTTTCAAGATAATTTGCATTCGTATAAATTATAATGCTAGTTAACATTTCTGTGTAAGTAACTATTTTATTCATATCTTGTTTCTCTCTCTCTCTCTCTATCTATCTCTCTCTATCTCTTATCCAAATCACATTTCCTTTCTATAGTATCTCAAGTAGCAGCATAATTTCAAGGAAAAAGCACATCTGATGTGCTGCAAAAGAGATTCACAAACTTGATTTTTTAAACCTGATGTTTAAAACTACACTGAGTGTGAGATAGAAGTTTATGCAAAGAAGGAAAAAGATAGAAGTTTTTTAGGATGCTGCTGATGAAAAAGATAGAAGTTTTTTAGGATGCTGCTGATGAAGTTTATGCAGAGAAGGAAAAAGATAGAAGTTTTTGGCACATAGTAAGCTAGATAATGCAATTGTATATAAATGAGTTCATTTTTTTTATAACATTTACTCACTATTGGAATAATTATTTGTATTTGACATATTAGTGAAATGGATTATCTTTGTTATTTATGGTATTTTATTTTGTATTATGAGATTTTTTAATGTATTATTTAATATGAAAAATTAGTAAATTTATAAATAATATTTTTTTTCAACATTTAAAATTATGATACGCAAATATGTGTGTCATCTTTATTTATGACATGGCCTTTCTTGACAGGGGCTTTCTTGATGCGCATTGCGTGTCATTAACACGTGCGTCGTAAGATTACGACATGCGAATGTGTGTCATCTTCCTTTATGACAGGGCCTTCCTTGATATGCATTGTGTGTCGTAAACGCCCGTCGTAATTGCGCGTCGTAAATGAGCGTCATAAATGCGCGTCGTCTCTCTTTATGACAGGGCCTTCCTTGGCGTGCATTTGCGCGTCGTCTGAGCCTTTTACGACGCGCAATGAGCGTCGTAAAAGGCTATTTTTCTAGTAGTGACATTGTTGTTATGTTGGCCCCAATAAGGGGTACATGACCAACAAATATTGTTGGTATCATGGATGTGAGAAAGGTAGTAATATGTAAGAAACGATACCAATATTAGGCAAATATGAAGTCGAAATAAATAATAACTTAGTATAGAGAAGGACATACCACGCATCCCAATGCGACAAAACAAAATTGAAACCGGTCTCTAATATCTTTCTTAATGATTGTGAAAGAGTTACGATTAGTTCTTTCAAGATTATGAAAGAATATTGGTAGGTTGGAAAAACTTTTTTTGTATACCTCATTGAATCCATTCAGTTTGCCGATTGATATGTTTCCATGAATAAGGTGTCCACTATAAATGGATTTCATTTCAAATTGAATGCAAGGGTAATTATTCGTTTTTAGAGTAATCATTTCAAAATAAGAATACATTATGCAGGGTAGAAAGTAGTCAAAGTATATAATACAGTAGTCAAATAATGTCAAAGAGTATTCAAATTGTCAGATAACTTACACAAAAATATTGTTTGAAATGACAAATATAGTATTTGGAATGACAATACATATTGCAGGCTAGAAAGTAGCAGTCAAAATCTATAAAACCGTAGCCAAATAATGTCAGTAAGTAGTTGATAAGGTTCAAGTAGGTGTTGTCTTTGTAATATATTTGTCATTATGTTTGTAATATATTATGTTTCTAATATATTTGCCATTGTTTTTGTAATATATTAGTCATTTGTTAGTGTAGTTTTTGTTAAAAAAAAGTAGGTGTTGCATTTCTATAAATATAACTTAAAAAAATAAAGTGCATTGTTTTTTAAGGTAGGGTTTTCTAAAATGAAAATGTTTTTTTATTAAAGGAGCATCTCACAACCTATTACATAATTAAATTGGTTTCCACATATTAGGAAACTGTTTGGGATACAAATTTTGTTCACAGTCGATAAAATCCCCTCTAATTCTTACAACATATGTTAGATGGTCCCGTTCTGCTTGAAGCTTATGAAAATCCTTATTTGCATCTCGAATCCACTTCTTAGCGTCTTTGATTTTTTTTGTAGTTTCAACAATTCATTTTTCTTTTTCAATTACTTGATCTGCTAGCACGTTTGCACGTTGGTTGAGTTCGCGACTAATTTGAGAGTCCCTTTCGTTGGCTTCTTCGGCGGCCTTCATAGCTTGGAAAATGTCGTCAGGCATGTTATCTGGGAGTAGGAAATCTGAGACTACTGGAATTGGGTTGTTATCCGAACAAACATAGCAATCTTCTTCTTCACAATGCCAAACACCGAACTCAAATGAATTCATTCTCAATTTTTGAATGTTGTAATATATCATGTTTAAGATGTATTTTGTAATGTTGTAATGTATCACGTTTAAGATGTATGTTCGTTGCATATTAATAGTGTGAAACCTACATAGAAGAACTGATTGAAAGAACAAATTTACTGTTCAGAATGACAAAACATTATGCACACTAGAAACTAGTAGTCAAAGTTTATGAAACAGTTGTGAAATAATGTGAAAGACGGGTCAAATAGTAGTATAAGTTAAATGAAAACACCATTTGAAATTTACAATAACTATATATTGTAGATGCTATTATTTGTTAAAGAAGAGTAAATGTTGAAATGCAATTTCTTTGAATTTTACCACCTAATGTTTAGTAAATATTATTTAATTTATACCACTTAATGTTATAAAAACGGTATGGTTTTGTAAAATGGAAATGTTAATTACCAACTGCAATTTCGCTTATAAACATAAACAATTACAATTTCAAATATTATATGCTTACGTAGGGACTTAAAAGTGCAATCTTAGGTTACTCCACATCTATTTAAATAGATAAGTAGTACTAAATAATAGTCAATTAGGATTACATAGAGATTAAAACGACCATCAATAGCACTGGTATTTCGCATTCAGATGCATGGGGAAGAACGTTCACATTTCTACTCTGGTATGTAGATCGAAACACATTAGCCAGATATTATCTTTGAACCATATCGCTTAATTTCGTGTTGTCTATATAACATGCTGCAGCAATAGCATGACCGCATGCTATACCCAGACTGCGCCATTTCTCACAAGAACATGTGTGTCGGTTAAGGTCTACAAAACATGTTCTATTTAGATCAAAAGCTCAAAAAATATCAGAGGGGAATGGATACGAGATCTCAGATGGGATTTTAGTCGCTTTCCATCGTAGAGACTTTTGCATCCTCCTGTGAAGGACCATCTATGTGTATGGGGTGAATACGGTGCTCAACATCCCTGAAAAGTAAAAAGATAATCAATTATGTATATTATAGTTGTTTAAAAAGGTTGATACATTACCTCTCATGACACTGCGTTCTGCAAACGTCTGTTGGATGTACCGAACAATTGTATCAATCATCGTTATCATCGGTACATTGTGTTGCGTTACCGATAACACCAATGGGAATTCTGGAATATTAATGTTTAGAACATTCCAACGTATATTAGGGAAATAGTCCCATGCCCATTTCTTATTTCTGATGTTGACATGAACCTCACGTGCAGCATGACTTAATTTAGAAAATGATTGTTCAAAATCTTGCGTGGTATATACTTTGCATGCATGGAAGAACAAGTAGTCTAAATTTTTTCTTTGACCAATTGTTAAGCGACAATAAATCAACACACTCTTAGACGAATAACCATGATAAGCATCAGGGAATACCTGACCCACAAAAGAAGTAATGGTATCGTCTATATTGGTTATGAACGCAACTTCCCTACCCTCTCCGATAGCATCCTTCAACCTCATAAGGAACCAAGTGCAGGAGTTAACATTATTTGCCACCCCAATACCAAATGCAATTGGTGTGGTGTTATTTCTCCCATCCATAGCAATTGCTACGAACATTGAATTAAGATACTCTCCTCGAATACGAACACTGTCTATGAAGATGACCGGAAGCATACATCCTAAGAATGCGTTGATCTATTTCATATTTTTTCAACACAATTATCAATTTTTAAACTTACATAAGTCTTTGTAGCACAAAAAATAAACAAATCGAAAGTACATTACCACACATCGAATAGCGAAAAAACATAGTTGGAACTGATCCAAAACATCGGTTTTAATGTAAGTGTAACTATAGGGATTTGTACGTTGAATGTTATGTAGGTAAACAGGCAAGTTGGTAAAGCTTTTGTTCACGGTCATTGTATGAGAAACTCATCTTTAGTGTTTACGAGTTAAATAGAAATTTAACAATAAGGATGATTTAAATCAATACCTCTAAAATACTTATAAAATAGTAGTCAAATTACAATCATGTGTCCGAAATTCACTGTACGATAAGACAACATATAAAGTAGAAGTCAAACGCTAGTAGACAGTAGTCAATACCTATAACACAGTAGTTAAATTACAATCATATGTCCGAAATTCACTGTACGATAAGACAACACATAAACTAGTAGTCAAATGCTAGTAGACAGTAGTCAAAACCTATAAAATAGTAGTCAAATTACAATGATGTGTCTGAAGTTCACTGTACGATAAGACAACACATAAACTAGTAGTCAAACGCTAGTAGACGGTAGTCAATACCTATAACACAGTAGTCAAATTACAATCGTATGTCCGAAATTCACTGTACGATAAGGCAACACATAAACTAGTAGTCAAATGCTAGTAGACAGTAGTCAAAACCTATAAAATAGTAGTCTAATGGCAGTATATAATTGAAGATATATTTACATGTCAATAATAATATTTACTTCTCATAAACCAAAGATATGGCAATTTGCAATTGCGAGGCTCAAGGTATTATAAGGACCTCAAGAACTACCAACAACCATGTACGGTTATTTTACGCTTGTCCTAAAGATGTATTTGGGTTATCCTCTAATTATTTATATTATAATTTATTAGTGAATATTATATACATAATTCTTTTGATATTTATTTATCAGCCACCACAGTCTGGGTTTATTTGTTTGGTGGATGATGCAAAAGACAATAATTCGTTGATAATTTCTAACTTAGCTCGATCGAAGAAGAAGCTTCAAAGCAAAATATTGCACTTGAAGATAGCATTACTTTGTAGTTGGATTTTCTTTTTTGGTGTTGTTGTCTACAAGTTGTAAAATGTAAAATGTAATATATGTTATTATTTGTAATGGTTTATGTTTCCATCTATGGTAACTTGTTGTGCTATCATTTTTCATATTGTTTTGTACAAGTTGTAATCTTTTTTTTTTTCTGTTTTCATTTAACTGTAGAACACATGTTGTTTACAAATAAAATAGTCAAAATTAGCAAACAGAAACATTGCATTAAGTAACCGATAAAACAGACATGATTTCTAGATAGCAAATATTTATTTCTTCAGAAAGAAATTAGAAGTAAGGAAGAGAAGTTCTAACGTAGATAAGATCCCTACCGTAGAATTTAAGCTACAAAACAAATTTCATTCGTGATTGGAAAATAATTTAAAATAAGGTAGATTCTACGAAACACTCCTAGAATCAACATGGACAAACTCTCTACCATTAGATTCCAAACGAAATAGCTCCATAGCCGCCAATAAAATTGTTTGTTCTTCCTCATCCAGACGTGCATTTTACATCTCGCTATGAATTTTATGAAACTGCTTCATATGTCATTTGACTTGTAACATTTTTAATTTTACATCTTTTTTTGTCCGGTAATAACCTCGACCCATATCATAATGAAACAAGTGAAAGACGCGACTCCAAAAAGAACCAATACGACATTGTGGGGGACCTTGCAGATAAGCTTCTTCTATGATGGTAATCCAAGCACGTATCAAAATGTCTTCTTATTCGGTGTTCCATGTTTGTGGTACAATAGAATCCATCTTTTATGATACAAACTAATGTCATATGACAAAATTGTTATATAGACAATTAAAGAATCTTATAGGGCACATATAGTTCAGGCTATTCTGTGAAATAAATTATTTGACATTAAAACACATCATAGGTATCTACTTTACTATTGGAAATAAATTACTCATTAAAATACAATTACTTGACATTAAACACATCATAGTTATCTAGTTTACAATACAGTACTCATTCAAATACAATTATTTGACATTAACATAATTAGATTACTAAACATCGGTAAACCAAATACTCTTACAGATTTATTTTTCCTAACCAACCACTAATAAAAAAAATACAGATATATTACCTAAAAATTACAAATAAAAGACTTACATAGACATATATTCTACCTTCAAATTACTTAAACAAACAAGAAAATTATTAAAATACTACTCATGTTCTTCCCACATCGGAAACTCGTAAGGATACTCTTTTTTCATAGCAAGGACTTCCTTTTTTTCCAAATAGTACTCACAAAGTTCTAATTCACTCTTTAGATTTCAAAAAATTTCTTCAATAGAGCAGATCACACTCTTGGTAGATTGGATTTCTTGCCTAGCACTTATAATCCAATTCATTTTATGGTCAATGTCATCCCAATAGTTGTCTAGAAGGTTTCATTGGAAACGATAATCTTCAAAAGCCTTATCCACATCAGCTTCTCTAAGTAACAACACTTTTTTCACTTCCTCATCCATGTTCTCCCCTTATAGAGTAAGATCGACGTGGGGAGGGGGATTAGTTGAAACGTTATGGGAATTTGACTCCAAAGGAGGCTTATTGTTGGACGTAGATGGCCAATTAAATTTTGCCACGATCCTTTTCATCTCCTCTAAACTTTCTGTCATCTCACACTTTAATTTTTTTTATTGTTTCTTTGATTTCTGAATTGATAACAAATTTACATTAAATATGACATTAGATAATAGTCAATGGCTAGAATATAGTAGTCAAAACCTATAAAAAAAATAGTCAATCGAATAAATTAGTAGTCAAACACCAATAGACAGTAGTCAAAACCTATAAAAAAGTAGTCAAATAACAATCATGTGTCAAATATTCACTGTACGATAAGACAACACATGAGGTAGTAGCCAATGGCTAGTTGACAGTAGTCAAATCCTATAAGAATGTAGTCAAATTACAATAATGTCTTGGTACGATATGACAACACTTAATATAGTAGCCAAAAGCTATTTGACAGTAGTCAAAGCGTATAAAAAAAGTAGTTAAATTGTCAATTATATATAGAGACTTAAATGTATGCGTCTGAGATTTACGAATTGTATATTACTGGTTAATCTATAACCCCCATACACATACAATCATGTCCACCTCTCAAGAAAAATGGTGGTTGATGCCACAAGAGAAGCGATTGCAAATGTTAATAAAAGAAGAAGAGATGAAGAATGAGATTAAAAGCGTTGAAGAAGATAGGAAACGGTTGGATAACTTACAAGCCGATATTTTGTCTAAAATGAGGTCGGTTCAAGAAAAAGAACGCGACATAAAAACTGCAAGGGTTTGGGTACGAGATGCAATAGCCTACGCCAACAAAGAAGTGGTTAAATGGAAAAGATTCTCAAAAACATACAAAAAAAAATTACGAGTGGGTGATTCAAGAAAAAGAAAATTTTCCAAATGATTTTCCATATGTTTTGTAACGACGTGAATTTTCAAAACAAAATTTTCATTTTTAATCAGAAAATCTTCATAACACATTTCATAAAAACATCATTTATTTTGTTTACATAACATAACTTCGAGTTTAATCAGTTAATAATCTAGGATCCTCGAAGCATAATTATTTCTCTAGTGTGTACAATCAAGCCAATGCTATCCCGCGATCTTGAGAAAACCTGAAACACATAACTCATAACACGGTAAGCACGAAGCTTAGTGAGTTCCCCAAAATACCACAGACACATACTAGCCACCTAGGCTATAAGACCTTCCGATTACTGTGTCTCAGTGGGACCTTCCGATCTCATACTCCTGGTATACCTTCCGGTCCTACCCTGCAGACCTTCCGGTCCTAACCCTGTTGACCTTCCGGTCCAACCCTGCTTGACCTTCCGGTCCAACCCATACAGCGTATACATAACACATCAAATCACATAACTCATACAAACACATAAGACCTTCCGGTCACACGTAGTTACCATTCTAGGTAAAGTATAGTGAGAAGACTCAACTGTTGGATAAGGTGTCTAAGTCCATAACTTATTTGGTATATACTTGACCCGACCCGGCATGGTCTATTTGGGTTGCACTTCACCAAAACGATTTATGGATAATATTATGAGGATTGTATACTTATGATTTATAATATACTATAAGTTATAATATATTAATATGAAGTCATGTTATTTAATTAGTTTTATTCTTAAATTAATTATGAATTAATTTAGTGATTAAAAGGAAGACTAATTAAATCATGTGCTATTATATTTATATAGTGTGGGCTAACACTCATTTGGAAATGGGATAAGCTTATATGGAAGTCCATGGATGATCCATGGAGCTTTTAACCTATGGATCCTTGGAAAGGAAAAGACATGGGTTATTAGGGTTTTACCCTAATCATGCACACTATATAAACAAGCTTATGTTTCATGAAATAGCACCCTAGTGTGTCTGAAAAGGTGTGGCCGATTTCTTGAAGCAAAGTATACACTTTCATAATTTTTCCAAGTTTGTGGTGATTTGTGATTCCACTTGAGGCATTCATATTATTGGTGCTAGGCTCTCAAACTCCAAGCAATCAATCACTATCAAAAGGTATGTCATTCTTCTAGTGTTTTATGATTCTAGTTCTTCATGATATGCTAGTTAGGATGTAAACCTTGGAAATTACTATTTGCATGTATTTTAGAGAAAACATAGATCCAAGGTTTATATGGTTGCATATACACCATAGGAGTGTTAGAATGCTCAAAACCCAACAGTGGTATCAGAGCCTAGGCTTGTTTTCTTGAATACTTGATGCAAATTGCTGAAAAATGTCAAAAAACTACATTCTGCACAGCTAAGTCGCCGAGTCCTTCATGGAACTCGCCGAGTCCATGTGTATATTCAACCAACTTGCCGAGTCAGTTCATGCACTCGACGAGTTGGCAGGCCTGAGTGCAGATTTTCGCGTTTTTGTGCTGGAATTTGTCTAGAATCATTAACTTGAACTATTTTGGCCTTATAAAACTTGTTTTTGATGTGGTAATGATGATGGTGGACCAATTTCAAATTTATAATCAAAGTTTCAAGTGTATATATATGCTTATATGATTCTTGAAAGTTGTTGATTATGAATGTTCATGTTTTTATGAGTTTTGTTATATCATAGGAATTATTTGCAAATTGTTTGTTAGTTAATTCTTGATCTTAATGTGTTTTAATGGAATTCATAATTTGTCCTCAAGTTATGGAATTCCAAAAGTTTTTCTTTTAAATGTTTTTAAGAAGTCATAAGTTACATTTTCTTGAAGAGTTTTTCCTAATAAATGTTTTTATGGACTCCATAACTTGTCCTCAAGTTATGGATTTCCAAGAGACTCTTCATTAAAAGTTTTAAACACTTAATTAAACCTCATAAGTTATGAATATCCAAAAGTTTTTGAATTTTTCAAAACTTGCCCTCAGGTTTTGGAATTTGTAAAGTCTCACACAAACTTTAATTCCATACCGTAGAAGTTTTAAAAGTTAGAATTCAACCCTTATACTATTATAAGATTAATGGTTAATAATTATATATGTATAAGAACAAGTCGTCTTACCGTTAGTAGGCCTCATTCATGAAGTCGGTCTATAAGGGGGTATAAGGTTGTTGCCTATAAAATGGCAGCTTAATGGGTGTCCACTCTCACCCACCGTTTCCTTGATCGGTGGAGGGTTGTTAGCCGAACAGGTAGGACAATGACTTTAAATTTTCATTAAAAGTATAATGATTATTATAAAGTAACTAAATATTTTTAATTCCCAATCTTAGTTACTTTAGGAAAAATGTGAAGATGGTGCTAGCACATGGAATTCACACTTTGTACCTTACCAAGTCGTTTGTGGAGCGTGTGTGGTTAACCGGCACACTAACTTGGACTAGTAAGGATCACGAAGGGTGACTTAATGTTTGTCATAGATCAATGGAGCGTGTGTGGTTAACCGGCACATTGATTAGGTGATAATATTAAGGGTACCAAGTTAATTAGTATGGTTATTCACACCTTGTTTTGTGATCATCGGCATCCCAGTCACAAAACTTGAGAGGGCACAATCGAGATTGAAACATGCCATTGAAAAGTTCAATGAATCTCAAAAGATCTAGGAGTTTCAAATCCAATTAAAACCTAATAAATTATTTCGTTTTTCATGCTGGAAATTGGTGAATCGTCATTCGCCTACCTTCAAATATTTTATAGCTTGGATTACGGCATCCCTCTTCAAGTTATAAAATATTGTGTTGGGTCCTAGCCTTAATATTTCATATTGGGTGTTATATTAAAGACTTGAATCAACTAACTTGATTTTCTCCCATTGTAGATGTATGGTTCAGACAACTATGATCTACCCAAATCTCTTGGAACAAGCTTTCCTCTTGAAGATGATGTCCCTCAACATCATGCTTCACTTCCTCCACCTCCTCCATTTATTCTCCCTGACCCACAAGCCCGAAGACTTGAAAGGTTCAAGATCACTCAAGCCCTACTAGAAATGAAACATAAAGATGGAAGACAAGTGTGCACTCATGTCTTAGGAATGAAGTCACACATTGACAGGTTGAGAATGTTGGGTGCTGTTATTTCAAGGAAGTTCGCTATTGATTGGGTTCTTTAGTCACTTCCTCAGTTGTATAGTGAGTTTATTAAAAACTACTATATGACAGATCCTGACATAAACCTAATAGATCTTTCTTATTTGCTTATTGTTGTTGAATCAGCAATGATTTGGCGCAATGATCAAGCAAATATTGATGGAAAATCTAATTCTCAAACTTCCATGGACATGGACAATGGTAACATTGGAAGTCTAGAAAAGCTTTCCCTTCCCAATGGAAAGGGATCGGCCTTGGTCAACCCAGTTGACCGGAAGGTAAAAGGAAAGGCTAAGTCTGTGATTGTCTCGTGTACCATTCCCAAAGAGTCTATATGTTTTTATTGTCATGAAAAGGGACATTGGAAGCGAAGTTGCCCTGAATACCTGAAAGATTTAAAAGCAAGTAAAGACAAAATGTTTGACTTGGCTTCAGGTAAGTCCACTATCTTACTTTGTTAATATTCCTAATTGTTTATTCTTATTACATGATGTGACTAGATTGCATCTTGATGTTTAGCAGGATCAAGCAAAAGGAAGGTTAAAGGAAGAATGTGCTGAATCTGATCGCGAAGATGGATTTCTATCGCATGGTTCGAGGATCGGATTTTTGAGCTACTACTTAGAAGTTATGATAGATTGCTAGGAAATATGTAATAGCATGGTTTTCATTTAAAGTTGCATTGTAAGGAATATTTTTCCGCATTTTAAAAGAAATAAAAGGTTTGTTTATTTTATTTTATATTATATCCCTTACAATGGCATTTATGGAAAATTGATGTTTATATGTTTCTAGCAATATTGGAAATATAAGTTTGATACTCTCATTTGTGGTAGTGTCTGAATTTACTAAATGAGGAGAAGTTCGCATTCCCCAAGTTTCAATTAGACAGAAACTTGGAATCATACAAGATGTATTGTATGATGAATGAGAATTTTCATCTTTGGAAAATTAAGGCTAATTCCTTATGTGAACAAGGATAGGACTAAAGGGATCGAGTACACATGCTTGTGTACTGGTCAACTCCACCACGAAGATTGATAAGACTATTCGTCATGATTTGCTAAGGCTTAGTAAGTATGGTTATACTTACAAGTTTAAGTATAATTTTGAAGAATTGGAAAGTTTTCAATGTGTGGCAGAACGAATGGGAAAGAATCAAATTAGGCAGAAAGATAAAAGTTTATCAAATCTAAAAAGATGGGAGAGTACTTTAGTATCGTGTTTTATGATCATCTTAATGATTAAGATACCATATCACAATTCATACTCTAAGGACATCTTAGTGCATTCTTATGGCTAAGAAGAGGAGTCATGAATTGTTGGAATGGTTAAAAAATCAAGAAGATCAGTCATACTTTGTTCCAAAACAAAGTCTTAGAGTCGTACTCCAAGATTATAACTTGAGTGACATATCTTAAAGAAGGTTTTAACACTTGTTAAATGTAAGAGTAAAATGTTTTCTACTCTTGTACATTTGAAATTGGTAAGTTGTGATGTCTTGGATGAGACAAAGACCAACTAAGACCAATTGTGTGAAGTGTTAATCTTGATAAGAATCCACACTATCCCTTGAATATCTGTTTTGTTAAGGAATGGTTTTTAATAGGGAAACTTATATGTCAAGAGGACAGTGGGAGCCTTAATGATCCTGAAAGAGTTTCAAGATTTAATCGAGAGTAAAACCTGTGTTTTATCACTAGCACATGACTTAAGGTTTGTAACCTATCATGCTGACATAATTCTTGTGCCAATTAAATTGACTATGCATATGTTTTCTGTTAGTTCTAAACTATGTGCATAACAGCTTGGAAGCATTGGTGGGCCTTATGCTATCAAGTGCCAAAGAAATTAAGATTGGTTCAATCCATGTGAGGCTGATTTTGTCACTAACCTTGTCTTTTGATTATGGTTTTGACAAATTCACATGGATAGGAACTCATACACTATAAAATCTAAGTGTCATAAGGTTTCTCTCCGATTCATGAAAATGATGGTGAGGAAACGCTTTCACTAAATAGATTTTAAGTAGATAACAATTGTGATATTTGAATTTTCAAAAGTCGTTAGTGGAGCGTGTGTGGTTAACCGGCACACTAACATGGACTTGTGAGAAATGGCAAAGGTCTAAACAATTAAGACTATGATTACGGCATCCCTTTTCATAGTTCTGGAAATTGTTTAGACACACATGTGAGCTATCTAAGAAAAGGTGTATGAATCTAAATTTCAGAAGTCCAACTGGTTTCTGGAAACATGTCAAAGCTAGTGGGAGCACAAGTGTTATGTTGATAATCATCATGTTAGTGGGAGCATGATTATTATGTTTAGTGTTGCAGGTTAGCAATGTTAATTATAGAAAAACAAAAGTTTCAATTCGTGAAGTTGCAGGGGTTGAAAAGTTGTTTTGCTATAATTAAGGGAGAGGAAATTATACTTCATTTCAATTCTAAAAGCTTAGATTGAGATTTTAATCATCTCTAGTCAAGGATATATATATATATATATATATATATATATATATATATATATATATATGAATTTTATGTCTGAATGGTTCAACTTAAGGAAATTCTATATATATTGTGTTCTCAAAATTCGATTATGATTACGGTATCCCTCTTCATAGTTAAATTTTGAAAACATGGCAAATAAAAAAAAAATATTGTAGCAAAAAACTGGTCTAGTATCATGTCTTTATGTGAGACATCATGAATCGTGTCCCATATGCTTCGGATATAGAATCGATTGCATGTGCTATAATATTCATCCTTTCTAAATTTTCAAAATGCTCAGGGCATTGAGAGAGGAAAAGTCTAGAATTGGATATGACTAAAATGATTAAACAATTATCGAGGACAATCTAAGGTTTACCAAAGATTGGTTGCTCAGGGACTGTTGGAAGTATAGTGTTAATTTTGGAAGGACCACATTGACATTTTCTGAAAAGAGGCAACTTTTATTCAGGTGATAGTCAAAATGGAATATGGAAATGTTTCCATAGGTGGAAGTTATTCGTTCAATCCCCGTTAGATTAGAAAACTTAATGCAAGAAGGATGTTCAAAGCAATGTACTTTGAATATGGGGCTTCGTTTCCATTGAGTTGATCTTCTTTGGAATACTCTGTAATGATTGATAACAAGGTTTTGGTGACCTTGTGCATAATCATTGCGAGAGGATCAGTGCATATAAGTTTAAAATCTAATAGATTTTTGGTAAATGGTAGGAATTAGGAATTCTTACATTTACAATAAGGATTTGGGATTGTGAAATGAGCATCATTGGAATCATGTTCAATTGATCTATTTCATAAAGTTAGGATCATAGACAAACGTAGTTTGCATACATGGAGTATGGCATAACTATTGTTTAGAAAACAAAGTGTACATGCTAGGAGCATGGGACAACAATTGTTTTACTCAAGTATTAAGTTGATTATTTGAAACATTATACAATGAATAATGTGTAATCAATATGGTGATAAATAAAAGGTGGTTCTATTTATATTCAAAAGGGTTTTGAGACCATATTGGATTTGATTATTATTGTGTTTCACTTTGCATGTTTTGACTTCCAGAATAGCTGGGTTATTCTTTCCAAATAACTAAGTTATTTAAACACTCCACAGTCGTTGATATGTTAGAAGTAGGTATGAATTAAGACTTACATGAATTGAGGTTGTAGATGGCTAAATGTGTTTAGACATAGCAATGGTTGCTACAACATTCATGAGTGCTCATAAGTTATGAGTATTGGAATAAACCCATGCTCACTTGTATCAATTCATGGAATTTATCTCAAGTGATCGTGAGACGGTAATATCATATAAGTCTTCAAACCTAGAGATATGAGTTGTTGCCTATGAGTTGGTTGTGCAATGATTGCACGAAAACGCATCAGTAACTTGATGTTATAAAACGTGCCTTTGTGTACAATTCAACGAGTAGTATGACAAGTATATTAGTCAAAGTTTATCTGTTCCTTCTACAAATAGAAGCAATATCTGGGCCCCTCGATGATTTTGTTTTCACCTATGTACCGGGCCCGGTCAGAACTAAATTGATGTGTTCGATTAAGTTCTTTGTCAAACAAATCAGAAATCAGGAAACAAACAGTTGGACAATAAGTACGACGTTGTTCCATGTATTTGTCCGGCTGATATCATGAGAACAGAGGATTATATGATTACTTATCTAAAATGGCGCTTCATAGTTCAACAGAGATTTCGAAAGCTACGATTACTGGTTGTTTCCTGAAGTAACATACGCAAATACAGTTATTAGACTTATCCAAGTGGGAGACTATTGGATATGGTGTCTAAGTCAATAACTTATTTGGTATATACTTGACCCGACCCGGCATGGTCCATTTGGGTTGCACTTCACCAAAACGATTTATGGATAATATTATGAGGATTGTATACTTATGGTTTATTAATATATTATAAGTTATAATATATTAATATGAAGTCATGTTATTTAATTAGTTTTAGTCTTAAATTAATTATGAATTAATTTAGTGATTAAAAGGAAGACTAATTAAATCATGGGCTATTATATTTATATAGTGTAGACTAACACTCATTTGGAAATGGGATAAGCTTATATGGAAGTCCATGGATGATCCATGGAGCTTTTAACCCATGGATCCTTTGAAAGGAAAAGACATGGGTTATTAGGGTTTTACCCTAATCATGCACACTATATAAACAAGCTTATATTGCATGAAATAGCACCCCTAGTGTGTGTGAAAAGATGTGGCCGGTTTCTTGAAGCAAAGTATACACTTTCATAATTTTTCCAAGTTTGTGGTGATTTGTGATTCCACTTGAGGCATTCACATTATTGGTGCTAGGCTCTCAAACTCCAAGCAATCAATCACTATCAAAAGGTATGTCATTCTTCTAGTGTTTTATGATTCTAGTTCTTCATGTTATGCTAGTTTGGATGTAAACCTTGGAAATTATTATTTTTATGTATTTTAGAGAAAACATAGATCCAAGGTTTATAGGGTTTCATGTACACCATAGGAGTGTTAGAATGCTCAAAATCCAACATCACCTCGGCTAGCAGGTGAGAAAATAACCTCACGCTCGAATCTCGAACTAGTCTCTGCCTAACACAAAGGATGAATATCTCTAATTAATACTCTTTTGACGACTCAGATAACCGAAGGCAATACTTTCTCTTTCTAACTCTTTGAAGTGGGTAAAAGACCATTTTACCCGTCCAAGGTCTCTATTACTTATGTTGACCAAAACCCCAAAGTCAACAGATGTCAAACTCGAGTCAACAGTCCATATTTGACCCAACTCGTCGAGTGCACCCTTGCGACTCGTCGAGTCCCCTCGCATCTTCTGAATTCTTCCTAGGACTCAGCTCGTCGAGTTGACTCCCAACTCGGTGAGTCAACACTAGGACAAGGCTACTTAGTCAAACCCGCTACAACTCGTTGAGTTAGCTCCATCGGATTCCCCATCAAGCCACCTGAGGTCAGATCTATAACTCTAACTCGTAGATCGAACCTCCTAATACTCAAAAGTCATGTAAAGGTCCGATATTGATACCCATACATAGTGTTGTCACAACTAGCATTTTTGCGAGGAAATTCTACTCTCATGCAATCATTCACCTAGTGTAATAACTTTTACTCTAAAGGAATATCATGCTCCACTCTCATTCAAATATCTCTCATATGTTTAAATAAGGGTTGGAAACCCTAGATATCCCGACTAAAGTTCTTTATGGACAAGGATTCTCTTATTGGGCCTAATGGACCAATAAACATTCAAATCGACTATTTGGGCTCTAATTGGACCCACATTAATTTATTTCAACATTTTGAGCCATATTGGGCCTAGAATGAAATAAATTAAGAGTTTTGAACCATGAATAACCTAAACTAGTCCAACAAAGGGTAAAAATCATATTATATTTTTTTTGGGGCCAAAAATCATCCAAACTAACTCTAATATTGGGCTTAGGGGCATTAAAGCCCAAAACTTTCCCTTCCTTTTAAAAATCTCGGCCCAAAAGCTAAAGCCCAAGATGAAGGGTTGACTAATGCATGCCACCTCTTTATTATATGGTGGTTATCCATGCATTACCCTCCAAACCTCCATGTCATCTCATTTCTCCATGCAACATCTCGTACTTCCATGTATACATCACCTCAAAGTTCATTTCTTCTTTCTCTCTCTCATCCTCGGCCAAACATTCCACAAACCACATTCATTTATTTCTTTCAAACTCTCTCAAGAAAATCTCCTCATCCTCTCGAGTTTTGGTGGGTAGATTCAAGAGGATCTTCACCTAGATCATCGACTTTGGTAAGTTCTCACCTAGATCTATGATTTAACTTCTTAACCTCTTCAAAAATCTCCTCTCATCACCTCAAATTCGTGATTATGCTCCCTAGAACCATCTAAGTTCGAAGATATCCACAAGGAGTTGCTAGGGCCGAAATCTTCTCTCAAATCTTCATAAAAATCAAATCCAAATCTCAAGGTGAGCTTCATACCCCCTATTTTCTGTTTTTATGAGTTTTGTGGGGGGGAATACAAGTGAAAGTGTAGATCTATATGTGTTTTGTATGCCTTGTATGATTTCTATGCTTATATGTGTGTTTTTGTGTGTTATAATGTTGGATCTAGCCATAAACCCCTAAAAATCGAGATATACTTTATGTTAAATGATACTAGCATCAAATATCTTTCTACATACAAAGTGGTCCAAGAGAAATAGCTAAATGGCTTAATAACATCTTTTTTGGGCTAAAAACTCAATTTTTGGACATAAAATGTTAAAAATATAAAGTTAAAGGGCCCAAAATGAAATATTTCGAATTCTGATGGGTGAGATGAGTCAAGACAGTTTCCATAATGTATTTTCTGAAAATATACTCTTTTGGAGGATTAAAAACATAAATTTCAAGCTTAATGGGCTAAAAATGACATTTTCGGCCCAATAGGGCCCAATATGCGAAATTTCCCAAACTTGAGGGGCTGAACCTTATTTTTCTGCAAAACAGTGGGTTATTAGTGTTCTAAATACTTTTCAAAGGTCAAAAATGCTTCCATAGTTAAAAAGGACCAAAGTTGCAAAAATTTTCCAATTTGGGCCAAAAGTGTAAAAATTTCGAAATAAAGGGCTACAACCGAGAAAAATTGTATTTTCAGGGTCTAAAACTGTTTTCAATTAAAAAGGTGCTGAAAAATATCAATTTCATTAAGTTTTGATGTTAAAATGCCCAGAAAAATGGTTTAAGGACTAAACCGAAAATTAATTTACATAAAGGGGTGAAAAAGTAAATTTACAAAATAAAGAGGGGTTGTAAACTGAAAATTTTCAATGTTAATTCAATACACTCGTTGTGAACCAAGACTGACACTACGACTCTCGATGAATTACAATACACAATATCACCAACAATCGTTATCAAATGAATTGATTCGGTCTCGAATCGATAACAAATCCAAAACTACTAACACTACGATGCTCAATACACACATGGAACTCTCGGAACTCTATACACTCGTGGAACTACTCTATACGTCGACGTACCTTCCTTAGGTCCAAAAGTTTCAAATCATGCTTGTTTGGCCTAGCTAGCCCGATGACATGATCTTTAGGCCCAAAGGATACTTGCTTACATGTAGTTGGGTCCAATACGACTTAACCTCGTGTAAAAGGACTTTCAATGGCAAACGTGCTGCTGGTCCCCTAGGGTCCTTCGGTACTGCTAGTAAAGTCGGGAACTTACGATTGTGAGTTGGGCTTCGGGCCCTTCGCATTCGCAATGGTCTTGAACGACGTAGGGAAATACCGAGGGTTTCGCACCTTCTCCTTTTCCCTTCGGTCGTGGGACTACACAAGTCTGGGAGGGTTGGGTTATGTGAATAAGTGCGAGCGACGCCTAAGGGATCGCTTGTACGGTTGTCAACTGGACATTTTCATTAACGTATGTTACAACAATTCACAACCCACTGTACACCCAATGCCTCCGGAGCTCAACGAATACACCTGTCGTAACGAAATAACAACACATGAACTAATTTAAAGCAAAGTATTAGGAAAACGTCGGGTTTTCCTAGGGTTTTCAACTATTACACCTACGAACTACATAACAAGTTTTACAAATCGCACGCTTACATCTATAGAAAACAAACTAGCATACTTATGGATCTTCACACCTTTTTGACTATACTATTTTCAGAAAATATCGGATTTTCTGGTGGTTTTCAAACAATACAAAACATTGGATTTCAAACACTACTTATGAACTCACCAACATTTCATATGTTGACGTTTTTCAAAATACTTGTATTCTCAGGTAACAGATAAAGTAAAGGATGAATTGTACTCTATGACGTTTCGTTGTTGTTTAATTAGTATCGAACAATTACTTTTGAGAATGTAATGCTTTGAGACAATGTAATGAATGTAAACACTATCAGTTGTAATATTCAAATGTTGGTGATGAATGATGTTATGTTTCATGTATATTCATTGTGATGGTATTCAATTGAGTCACAACAGCCCCCGGACGTTTTCGCCGTCTGGTTCGGGGGTGTGACAAGTGTATTTTGCTTTATATACCATGATGACTCCATTAAAGCTTCATAGCTTCAAAGCTCTAAGGTTGCTCAACCATGGCTTTCTACTATCTGACTCTCTGGACCTTACAAGGTCCAGATCTATGGCATAACTCATAAGAGGGGGCTTTGATGCATCCAAAACCCCACCAAAAGTGATATGAGCCCTAACTTCTCATACTCAAGGGATCTATTCAATAAATAAGGAAAGGTAGGGACTTCATACCTAGATCTGAAGCTGAAGATGGAGAAGAAGTTGTCACACCTCGAAACCGAAGGCGGAAACGTTCCGGGGTGGAGGTGACGTCATGCTAAGTATCACAACCAATGTACATAGTGAGCGAAGTAAACACAAAATATTACATTACATAGAAATCATTACATTTGTTTGAAAGTAAGTTATACAAGTTTTGTAGATACATAAGTTTAAACAAAAGTAAGACGTGACTTCCATATGCTTCGTCTTCTGCAAAAGAACGCGAGATACCTGTCTAAGAAGAACCTGAGAATACAAGCAGTTTAAAAATCAGCATAAAGCTGGTGAGTTCATAAGCGGTTTTGTTTTCTGAAAATGAACAAGTTTCCTTTCGGTTTTCTGAAAAAGTTATGAATCCAAGAAAATCCCATATTTTCTTATATGTAAAGTTTAGTTATCCATTTGTTACACAGTTTGGTTAAGAACAGTTTGTTATATGATTATTACACATTCTGGTTAAGAACAAGTTCAGTTATCCTAGGAAAAACCCTTATTTTCCTTAAAAAGTTTGTGGTTGATTATCAAATCTGAATGTCATGTACAAGTATCTACCCTACTTAATGTGTGTGTGTGAAGTTTCCTGAAAGTCGGTTATTCTTGAAAAAGTACATTAGTTTTAACACGTATATGAAACTAATAAGTAAGTATAAAGTTTTCATAATCTTGATTGCGAGTTCCATAACCATACTACAGACTAGATAAGGCTCGGAACAGGGCCAATATCTTTTTATGACTTTTTTCACCCTTGAACCTTTCAGTTCGGTTGTAGCTAGCAGCCAGGTGCGGGGTAGTCAATCCCGTATAGATCTATACACTCAAGTCACGCTCTCCCTCCAGGAGATTCTGGTTACAGGGATAATCCTTCAGTCTCATATCTAGGGGGAGCATTATCAAGGACGTAACTCCAATCTTAATATTAATGAAATTAAAATAATAAAACGGAACATTATAATCTATTAGTCCTTCACTCTCGTAACTAGGGGGAGTGTACCAAGGACATATCAAAAGTTCTAAGATTAATGTTATTGGTCCTTTACCCTCGTATCTAGGGGGAGTATTATCAAGGACATAACTCAAATCTTAGGTTTAATAAAATTAAATATAATATTAATATAGAACTTCCTAATTTATTAGTCCTTCACTCTCGTATCTAGGGGAGTGTTATCCAGGACGTGTCCTTCACTCTCGTATCTCGGGGGAGTGTTACTAGGATGTATTGAACGTTCTATAATTTTAACAGTACTTATGTGAACAATCATATGTGAAAATAAAATATAACACTATATAATAAGATTTGAACTCGGTTCGAAAACTAACTCTGCAAGTCAAACAGTGGGTTAATACGACTTCAATTGTTAAAAGTTTACGAATTATGAAAACATTTCAAATGAAATAATAAATTTAAGTACAAGATATTCTTGTACTTTTGCTTGTATCCCCCTAAAAACATTGAAAAACATTGAAAAAGGGTAGGGGTATGAACTCACCGGACGAGGAATGTGTCGGCTAGGATCCTAAACGTCGGTTCGAGGCTTGAGAATGTGCGAGGTTCCTATGTAATATGAAATGATACACAATTGTATCTAGTTAGACTTTAAATCACTAATTAGCTATGCTTATACACTCCAAGACGCGAAAACACTTCAAATCAAGTGTTCAGAGTGGTCCGGGTGGCATCTAAGGGTGTGTAGGGCATAAATATGGAGTTTACTCTTCAAGAGTAAGCCCTTAGGGGATTTTACGGTCCAATGACCATATCCTCATGAGTTTATGGCTGTAAAATCATGGGTGGTGTGTTCTTGGATGCCAAATGGTCTTACAATGCACACGGGAAGGTTCTAGGTTTGATTCAATGGCTTAGGAAGTGATCGGGACTTGAAATGGTTTTGGAAAAGGAGTTTACGGTTTATGAAGATGTTCTTGGGGAGTTTACTACCTTAAACAGATGATTTTACAACCGTAAACTCATGTTTGTCCATGATCCATGGGTTTTAGTGGTTGAAGGTTAAGCATACAAAGTTCTAGGTCCAATTCCAAGCCACACAAGGTGTTAAAGGCACTTTAACACCCTTTGGGGGAGTTTATGGTCTAAGGAGGGGTGTTTATGGTCCAAGAGTGTTCTTGGGCCATAAAATCAAGTTTGACACATTTTTATATGTTTTGTTGTATCTCATGAAGGAATATAAGGTTTTATGCATTCATGGAAGCTCATGGGAGCTTTTTGAGGTGTTTAAGGGCAATTTAACACCTTAAAAAGATGTTTATGGTCCATGCATGAGGGTTTACGGTACAAGCATGTTCTTGGGCCGTAAACTCATGTCCATACCTCAAATGGTGCGATTTTGGGGTCCTAAGCTCATGCATGCAAGTTTCTAAGCCATATCTAAGCACTAGAAGGGGTTTGGAGGGGTTTTGGGGCTTCAAAACCCTCTTTAGGGGTGTTCCCCGTTTTGGGAGGGTTCCCAAACCGTAAATACATGTTCATGGGTGTTTTGGGTGATTCAATCATAGATTTGCATACCAATCAAGTTAAACAACAAGTTAGGATAGATTGCTTACCAAATTGAAGCTTGAAATGGGGTTTTTGGGATCCAACTTGAGTTCTAGAGAGAGTGTAGTGAGAGAAAGTGTTTAGAGAGAGAGAAAAAAATTCAAAATGATGTCACTCAATCCCTTATATAGGGGTTGAGTTTATGGCCCGGTGGAATTCTACCCGATACTGACATTAAACGGTGCTTTTGGTCGTACCCGATTAATTTGCAGTAATCACGACTTAGATGCATTTAAAATTTTTTCAAACAAATATGGAAAATATTTTAATGTTTATAATGCATCCCGACACTTATGAAACCGAAATAAAAGTTGCAATTAAAATTAATTTAACTCAAAAGTTAACGGGACAAATTGAATACAAACGGTTTTATAATGACGAAATAAATTACGGGTTGTCACAGAAGTAGATCCACAAGTTCTCTTCTTAATCCTCGCAATACCCTTGATCTTCTTCCCAAGGAATGACCTCCAGTGAGCCTCTTTCCCTCTCTTGCTCACCAATGACTCTAGGGTTTCTATCAAGTGACGAATGACACTATTGGGGGTGTCAAGGAGGCCATAAGTGCCTTTAAATAGGCCCAGGCCCGAGAGAATTAGGGTTTCTGCCTACTGCGCTGACTCGGCGAGTCATCTCTCCGACTCGTCAAGTCCATTCATTATCCACGTCACCAAGTCGCGACCCTACTCGACGAGTTAAGGCACCAATTCGTCGAGTCCCTTCAAAAGCCTTAAATTAAATAATTAAAACAATATACCTGGTAAACCGGATGTTACAAATCTCCCCCACTTGAATTAGATTTTGCCCTCAAAATCGCTCCTTAACCACACATAGATTGAATCAAACAACCAGAAAGGCACAACCGAAAGGATCTCATACTACACCGTTATATTTTTCCATGGACACCTGAATCCACACAGAAATTCCCATGTCCAGAACAAAACCAACCCTTCTGCCGCTAAGATACCCCTTTCTGATCTTCCCAAAATCTGGAAACTCTAGTGGCCTGGCCCATCGCTAGACTGCTAACTCAAGCTATCACCATGTTATTCGCTCCTCGAACATCAAACCCTGATAACTCACTGCTCCTCTGATTCTCACAAGACAAAAATCCAACAATCGGCTACCGATCACTCATACCAAACGTACAAAACGGTCCAAATCACGCCCCAAGGAACGAAAGGGTTCACATCTCACCAAGGGCTCATCCACTGAACTACTATCAGAACCCATCCGAACAATAAACTTTCAACACCCTGTTCTCCGACACAAGAACAAAAATAATCATGCTCGCTCAGAAGTTCTCAAACATCTAAAAATCGTAATCCTTCACTTTCCCCCAGATATCTCTTTTTTAACATTTAGCACCTGGTCTACTCTCGACCCCATAGTTGGACCTCCAAAGATTACCCACTACATGCCCCAGCACGTCTTGCCGCCTTCCTTCTCACAACAACTATCTCGGTCCATTGTAACACACAAGTCACAAAGTTATCTTTACCCCAAATAAATACTATAATCCCAACTGAAGATCGAATCAACCCCGACCTCTATCGTCTACTGCTCATAGTTCCATGCATCTCGCGGTACCTCTGGTACCCAAGTACTGACCTACACAGGTCTAAGACATCAGTTGACAAACAATACCCCTCAACATGGAACCCACCTCAGAATCCAGTATCTCATCTCGGCAACCCAACACACCACCAGAGCCAAACTCAAACTCGAGAGTTTGGTCTGACCCAGAGTTGGAACCACTCGTCCCAATGAAGCACTCAACTAATGACTCATGACCCGCAACCTGTGCGTATACTACTTCTCCATTTCCCTTTGGTTGCGACAACCATAACTCAATTCAGAATATAACGATTCCTAAAAAATATGGAGACCCCAGTCTCGCCCATGGTTTGACCACCAGGCTCCCAAAAACTCTAATATTAGGGCTACCCAAGCACGAAACTCTTCTGCATAATGCTCTGATCATAGAGTACTGTTGGATTAGTGTCTAAGTCCATAACTATTTTGGTATGTACTTGACCCGATGGTGCATGGTCCTTTTGGGTTGCCTTCACCAAAGCAACTTGATAGGATGAATTATGGAGAGAAAGGATTAAATATGATTTATTAATATATTATGAGAATAATATATTAAAGGAGAAATCATATTGTTTAATTAATATTAGTCAATAATTAATTGGTAATTAGTTTTGTGACTAAAAGAGATTAATTAAACTTAAGGGACTGGAATTGTAATTATAGGATAATTGCAATTCGGGCTATGGATTGTCTTAAATTAAGGAGTGGACGAATTCTATGGGGAAACCCATAAGGAAATCGCCCATGGCCCTAATTAAAGGAGTCCATGGGTTGCTTAGGGCTTAAGCATCCAAATTAGGGTTTCCTTGTTAGATAACCCTAATAGCCTCACTATATATAAGACCCTTATGACCCAAAAACGTGGCCAAGTAACCTTCTAGGGTTTCACACGTTTTAGGGCAGCCTCCATCCTCTCTCCTCTTCATCCTCTTGCTTATGGTGTTTGTGAGCCATTAGAGGAGTGACAATTATGACTCTAAGCTTTCTAAGGTCAATACAAGGAGGAATTGGGATTGTTATTGCTACATAACAATCAAGGTAACATCTTAAACCTATTCTTATGTTAATATGATTACTTGAATGCTAGAATTAGGGTTTATAGTCTTGGATAACTTGCATGTACAATAGAGAAACCTAGATCCGAGCATTAGGGTTTGTATGAGCACATAGGATGTCTTATGACCAAAACCCATCAGTGGTATCAGAGCCTAGACTGGTTTCTATTGTATTGATGCATTATATGTTTGAAAAATTCGATTTTTTGGTGTTCTGGAGGCTGGAATCGCCGAGTCCATAGCTGAACTCGCCGAGTCCATGCTGACTCGACGAGCCCATGCTTGACTCGACGAGTCAACTCGTCAGATGGAGCAATCTTCGGGATTTTTTGCTGTTTTTGCTTAAGGATAGTTTCCTTATCATATTAGATCAATATTAATCCGATTTTATGATATATTTGACTATATTCTTGATCTAATTGAAGATATTTATCAATTAATAAGATAATTGTTTCCTTATGTGATAATTGATTAATTATTTTGATTAAGTTGGTAAATTGTTTTGCAAGAAATCATTGAATAAATCAAATATGGATAATTATGTGATTAAATGTTAATTTTTAGATTATTTGTTATTTGATCTTTGTTGTTATGAAAAGTTTCATATTTTCCCCTTTAAGTTTTATAGTTTAAATTTGAACCCAAAAGTTTTGTTGTTTTGAAATTTAAATAGTTAAAACCCTAATGTTTTGAAAAAGGTTTCAAAACTTGCCCTCAAGTTTTGGAATTTAAATTTTGAATTAATAGTTTAACTTTGATGCATATTTAAATTCTAAACCCTAATGTTTTGAAATGTTTCAAAACTTGCCCTCAAGTTTTGGAATTTAAAAGTTGATTAAAAGTTTAATTAGGAATGTTAAATTCTAAAACCCTAGTATTGTTTTGAAAACTTCAAATCACACCCTTATGGTTTTATTAATTAATTAAGGTGTATAATTAAAAGAGGTTTAATAAATCCATAAAAGTTTAGGTTTACAATTTAATTGAATTAAAAGAATAATTGTTATATTAGACCACCTAGTATTTTAAAAGTGTAAAATACACCCTATAATATATATCATTAAAAGTCTAACATTATATATATATATATATATATATATATATATATATATATACACACACACACACACACACACACTCTTGACTAGTGGTATCCACTCTTACCCACCGCACTCTTGACTAGTGGAGGGTCCTTAGCCGAACAGGTAGGATGGGACAAAACCTTCCATTATAAGTATAATGATATACAAAAGTAACTAAATGTTTTACAAATTCCCAATCTTAGTTACTTAGGCAAAAATGAATTGATGCAATTCCATGAAATTACACTTTGTGCCCTTGCGAAGACGTTAGTGGAGCGTGTGTGGTTTACCGGCACACTAAATGGTTCTAAGCAAAGGTAGCAAAGGGTGACTCAATGTTTGTCATAGTTTGGTGGAGCGTGTGTGGTTTACCGGCACATCGAATAGATGACTGTAACATGTGAGGGCACCATGTAAGTTTGCATGGTTATTCACACCCGCTTTGTGATCCTCGGCATCCCAGTCACAAACTAGAGGGGCATATCGAGATTTAAACATGCCATTGAAATGTTCAATGAATCTCATAGGATCTAGGAGTTTTCATAGATTTAAAACTTAAATTTCTTTTTCGTTTTTCATGGTGGAAATTAGTGAATCGTCATTCACTTACCTTCAAATATTCTGCAACTAGATTACGGCATCCCTTTTCTAGGTTGCAGCGTATTGTGTTGGGTCCTAGCCTTAATATCTCATTTGGGTGATTTATTAAGGACTCAATCAATCAACTAACTTGAATTTATTTCTCCCGTTTTGTAGATGTCAAAGTTCGACAACTATGGTCTTCTCAAATCCCATGGAACAAGCATTCCACATGAAGATGATATTCCACGATTCGATCGAGGAACAAGAAATCAAGCTTCACTTCCTCCTCCTCCTCCAATTATTCTCCCTAACCCACAAGTTCGAAGGCTTGAAAAGTTCAATATCACTCAAGCCCTTTTGGCAAGTAAACATAAAGAAGGAAAGTCGGTGTGTGCACACGTCCTAGGGATGAAGTCACACATTGATAGGTTAAGAATGCTGGGATCCGTTGTCTGTGAGAAAATGGATGTTGATTGGGTTCTTCAGTCACTTCCTAACTCATATAGTGAGTTCTTAAGAGAGTACTATATGATGAACCGCGACGTGACCCTTATAGATCTCACCTATATGCTTATTGCTGCTGAATCAGCAATGGTTTGGCACAATAGAAAAGCAAAGTTGATTGGTGAATCTGCCTTCAAGACCTCTATGGATATAGACAATGACAACGAAAGACATGCTATGATCGAAAGGTTTGATCAAAAGAGAAAGGCAATGTCTGAAGTAGATCTATGTCATGTTCCAAAAGAGTCAATTTGCTTTTATTGCCAAGAGAAGGGGCCTTGGAGACGAAGCTGCCCCATTTACCTAAGAGATCTAAGAGATGGGAGAGTCGAAACGTATGGCTCTAATATAGGTAAAATCCATTAACTAACTCTTTTAAGCTTCTATTCTAGATTCTTAATACATAATGTGATGAGATTACAATTGATGTTTTGTAGGATCGAAGAAAAGAAAGGAAGCTTAAGGGAAGAAGTGAGCAGAATCTAACCGTGAAGGAATGGATTTCGATCGCATTTCTCGAATATTAGATTCTTGAGCTACTACTTAGAGTTAGAATTAGATTGCTATGAAAGATGTATTAGCATAGTTTTTCAATGAATTGCATTGTAAGGACAAATTTGTTCCGCAATAAAATAAATTTCGATTTTATATTATTTATTTATCCTTGCAATGGCGTATATGAAAAATTGATGTTTGAATGTTTATATTATTAGCAATAATGGATTTGGTTCTTTTTATGTTATTTATGGAAAGTCGAGAGTTTACCAAATAGGGAGAGTTTCTCATCGCCCAAGTTTCAATTGGAGAGAAACTTGGAATCATGCAAATTGGTTGCACGATGAATGAGAAATTTCATATTTTGGAAATTAGACTAATTCATTGACAAAGTGTCAAGTGAAGGACTAGGAGATCGAGTACACAAAGTTGTGTGTTGATCAAGTCCACCATAAGAGTAACAAAGATATTCGTCATGATTTACTAAAGGTTTAGTAAATGTGATTATACTTACAAGATTAAGTGTAATTCTAGATTGATTGAAAAAGGTTTAAATCAATAGTAGAACGAATAAGAAGAATCAAGTAGGCAGAAAGATAAAAGTTTCTCCATTCTAAGAAGAAGGGAGAGTACCTTTTATGCTTTATGATGGGTCTTAATGATTAAGAACCATATGTCAATTGATCCTCTAAGTGAGTCTTAGTACAATTGTATGTCTAAGAAGAGGAATCAAGAATTGAAGAAATGGTTAAATCAAGAAGTCAATCATACTTCGTTCCAAAAACAAGTCTTGGAGTTAAGATTGTGAAATTGAGTGATAAGTATTAAGAAGGTTTATAACATTCATCAAATGTGGAAAGTTGTGATGTCTTGAATAAGAAAAAGACCAACTAGGACCAATTTATGAAGTGTTTTGATAAATGCTACAGTAACTCTTGAATATTTGTTTGTCAAGAAATGTTTATTGACAAAAGAATCTTATATGTCAAGGAGTCAGTGGGAGTCTTAATGGTCTTGAAAAGTTTTAAGAACAAATCAAATAAACCTTATCGATCATCACTAGCACACGAGTTGAGGTTTACAACCTATTGTGTTGACGTTATTTTGTTTCTGTGCTATTCCAATTGAGTTAATTATGCAAGTGAGCTCTATGAGTTCTCATTTTGAATGCATAAAAGTCAAGGCACCTGAATCAATGAAAGGTACATTGATGGGAAAGGGTGAGCTGCTTAACTACTTGGAAGACGTGGTGGGCAGCTGTGCTACCATAAGGCAAGAAATCAGGATTAAGAAAGTTTGGTCCATATGAGTTTGAATTTGTCGTAAAACTTTGGTTTTAACAAATTCACATGGATAGGAACACATACACCGTTTAAATCTAAGTGTCATAAGATTTCCTCCTTCATGAAAATGATTGTAAGGAAATGCTTTCACTAAGAAAGATTTTAAGAAGATAGTGATTGTAAAATTGCATTCTCAAATTCGATTATGGTTACGGTATCCCTTTCCATGATTTGAATTGTGAGGTTTGGCAATTAGTCTTAATTGTTTAGACACACATATGAACTATCTAAGCCAAAGATGTATAAGAGGCCTTCATAAAAGATTATCAAAGCATTAAGTATTAGAAACATGAATTTAAGAAATTCAATAAGTATTGTTTTCTGAAAGTTTAGCTGTTTCTGAATACATGTCGAAGCTAGTGGGAGCATAAGTGTTATGTTTATAATAATCATCATGATAGTGGGAGCATAAAAGTTATGATTGTATGATTATTAAGGAACGTATTGCAAGTTGGCAATATTAATTATAGAAAACAAGAGTTATACCTTGCAAAGTTGTAAGGGTTGTAAAGTTGTTTTGCTATAATTAAGGGAGAGAATATTGTGCTTCATTTCAAATCTAAAGGATTAGGTTGAGAAATGTTAATAAATTTAGTCAAGGGTACATAGTGTGTTCTTAAAATTTCGATTATGATTACGGCATTCCTCTTCACAATTCGAATTTTGAGAACATAGCAAATAAAACATTATGCGTCGTGTCCCATACGCTTCGGGTATAGGATCGATTGTAAATGATTTAATGTTTGAACATTCTAAAATTTTCCAAATGTCGAGCGCATTTAGAGGGAAAAGGGACTAGAATTGGTTTTGACTAAAATAATTAAACAACTATCAAAGGACAATCCAAAGTTTGACGAGGATTGGTCGCTTGTGAGTAGTTGGAAGCATGGTATTGGATGGACCATATCGACATTATTATGAATAGAAAAGATTCTATTAAGAATGAGTTGTCATATGGAAATTATGGAAATGTTTCCATATTGGATGGACCATATCGACATCATTACGAATAGATAAGATTCTATTAAGAATGAGTTGTCATATGGAAAATATGGAAGCGTGTCCATATTGGGAATTGAATATTGAAAATCTATGTCTAGATTAGAAACTTTTATGCAAAAGGATGTTCAAAGGAATGTACTTTGAGTGAGAGACATCATATCTAAGGAATTGTCTTGTAACAATGTCCGATAGAGGACTTTGTAATATCATTGGCAATAGTCTTTGTGACTTTGGTGCAGTGACATTACGAAAGGATCATTGCATAGAATGTTAGAATCTAGCATATTTTATAAGTAACAAGAATTTGATATTCTCACACTTATGAAAAAGGATTTGGAGTTGTGAAATGAGAATGATTGGAAATGTGTTCAATTTGATCTATTTCACAAAAGTAAGAACCATAGGTAAACATTGTGTGCATGCTAAGAGCATGGGACAAGTGTAATAATTCAAGTAAGTAGTTGATTACCCGAAACGACAAATAATGAGTAATCGATATGGTGATAAATAAAAGGAGTTTTATTTATACTCAAAGGTTTGAGGCCATATGGGATTAGTATTATTCTTGTGTTTCACATTTGCATGTTTTGACTTCCAGAATAATTGAATTTATTAAGAATAATCGAATTATTCGAATGGGCCACAGTCGTTCATATGTTGGAAGTAGATATGAATGAAGACTGTCGTGAATTGGTGTGTGGATTGTCTAAAAGAGTATTAGACATAAGCAAATGTTTGCTGCAACGTTTAAGAGTGCTTATGAATATGATTTGATCATTGGATTAAACCCACACTCACTTGGATCACTCCATGAATTGTATCACGAGTGATTGGTGAGACGATAACATCTTATATTCTTGAAACCGAGATGTGTGAGTTGTATCTTGCGAATCGGTTGCATATTGATAATATGTAAACGCACCAGTAACTTGGTGTCATAAAACATATTGTTGTGTGTAATTCGGTGAGTGAGTGCAAGCAAGCATTGTATCAAAGTTTATTCGTTCCTTTTATCCAAAGTAGGATAAAAGCGATATCTTTGGGCCCCTCGATGATTTAGTGATGACAAACGTAAATGCTCGGCCGGGCTAGGGCTAATTTGATTTGTTCAATTAGTCTGTCGTCATAAATCGGGAATCGAGATATCGTACAAAGAGAATGATTTGAAATCATATCTCATATGATATCTAGAATGGAGGAATATATGATCCCTTATCTAAGGACACGCGTATCTGATAGGATCAGATTTGACAGCGGCTTTGGAAAGCTACGATTGCAGATTAGGATCTGAAGTCATACGCATAATAGTTATTAGACTTATCCAAGTGGGAGACTGTTGGATTAGTGTCTAAGTCCATAACTATTTTGGTATGTACTTGACCCGATGGTGCATGGTCCTTTTGGTTTGCCTTCACCAAAGCAACTTGATAGGATGAATTATGGAGAGAAAGGATTAAATATGATTTATTAATATATTTTGAGAATAATATATTAAAGGAGAAATCATATTGTTTAATTAATATTAGTCAATAATTAATTGGTAATTAGTTTTGTGACTAAAAGAGATTAATTAAACTTAAGGGACTGGAATTGTAATTATAGGATAATTGCAATTTGGGCTATGGATTGTCTTAAATTAAGGAGTGGACGAATTCTATGGGGAAACCCATGAGGAAATCGTCCAAGGCCCTAATTAAAGGAGTCCATGGGTTGCTTAGGGCTTAAGCATCCAAATTAGGGTTTCCTTGTTAGATAATCCTAATAGCCTCACTATATATAAGACCCTTATGACCCAAAAACGTGGCCAAGTAACCTTCTAGGGTTTCACACGTTTTAGGGCAGCCTCCATCCTCTCTCCTCTTCATCCTCTTGCTTATGGTGTTAGTGAACCATTAGAGGAGCGACAATTGTGACTATAATTTTTCTAAGGTCAATACAAGGATGAATTAGGATTGTTATTGCTACATAACAATCAAGGTAACATCTTAAACCTATTCTTATGTTAATATGATTACTTGAATGCTAGAATTAGGGTTTATAGTCTTGGATAACTTTCATGTACAATAGAGAAACCTAGATCCAAGCATTAGGGTTTGTATGAGCACATAGGATGTCTTATGACCAAAACCCATCAAGTACTTCATCACAACACTCTCTCACTGACTAGTGAGTACTACGACTCCCTGCAGTATCACAACACCCTCTCGCTGACTAGTGAGTACTACGGCTCCACGCAGCATCACAACAACCTCTCACTGACTAGTGAGTACCACGCCTCCCCGCAGCATCACAACAACCTCTTATTTACTAGTGAGTACAACGGCTCCCCGCAGCATCACAACAACCTTTCACTGACTAGTGAGTACTACGGCTCCCCGTAGCACAACAACAACCTCTTATTGACTAGTGGGTACTACGGCTCCCCGTAGCACCACAACAACCTTTCGCTGACTAGTGAGTACTATGGGTCCCCGTAGCATCACAACACCCTACTGTATCCACTAACTCATGCTCTGCGGACCAACATAGATAGGTGCTCACACTTATCCAAATTATGCATCACAATTCCTGACGGCAACTGTCACGACCAACCCCCTTTTCTCGCTGCAATCAATTTTCGTAAATAACCTCACTTGCTGCCATTAGCCGAAGGGATCCCACTGGAACCATAGATACTTGATACACCACTTGTCGTCTCAAACTCAAGACCCAAAATAATCCGAAATTCAAGGCATTAAACTCGGATACCTCGGTACACCATCGAAGAACCTCACAATGTCTTGCTTCAGCCACTGATCTCCTATTTGCGATATCATACTCTGATACGCAACGCATCCATGCAGAATTCCTTGCACCACTAATCTTCCTGTCACACAACCCGAAATTTCAGAATATTCCAATTCTCAATTTGAAACATGAAGAAATGGTCAATTACTCAGAAAATGTTGACGATAATCCGAAACTCCCTCCTTTAATGCTCAGAACTCGTGCAAGCATACTCTTAACCACCCGGAAGTTGGTTGCCTAATCAACATCTGCCCTTCCCAACTGCATATACCAGCCCATACATTGCACCAGAAATTCTCAACTGCCAAACTAACCTTACGAGTCAACCCCACGAATTCACCATTATAGCCTTGAAGAATTCCTAACCACCACAAGGTCTTCGACCAATAGCCACCTGTCGTGGAGACACTCATCCTTTCTTGAACACGCACAACATGCATTACCTTGCTCTGCACCTCGCTCGACCACCAATAACCCTGGTCTCATGAATCCATTCCGCAAGTCTCTATATCCAGTTCTCCAACCGCTCTTGAACAAATCTCTGATCCCTTCAATAAAATACCTGGTTCTCCCCTACTTAGGGTTCGACCCATCACCGATTGGTGCATTAACAATCTAACCCACAGACTGTTTCTACCAGTGACATCACACCTACCCTTGGAAGGTTCTGCGCAACGCTCGATGATCTCCCCGCCAGAGATCAAGAAACTCCAAATACCCTGAATCTCAAATGAAATCCTCAGAAACTTCTCATCATGAATGCCTCTAGTCATTCAGAATCTCATACCATCCCATTACCGAACATCTCAACTGTCCAGTAGTAACCCTAACTCTTAGTCTGGTAATAATGAACTATCATCCTCAACTCCTCAACCAACGTTCCGTCACGTGAATTATCATAAGAGCGGAGACCTCATTACCACACTCGATACCCATCATAGACAATAAGAGCCACCGCCCCCATATACTCCTCTTGATCGTCCGATGCTGCAGCTAATACATGCCCAACTATACTCAAGTAGAGTGCATCCTTGTCCTTGACTATCTCAGTCCCAACTGACAACCTACTCATGCTATATCTTTACCTCGTGGCAGACATACTGCCCAAATACTATGGTGAAAGATCGCCATCGATGCTAACCCTCAGGGCTTACCCCCAAGCTTAGAAACTGAAATCTCAACACCTCTTATGTTTTCCCAAAGGAAATGGAAATAGCACCGCTCAGGTCACAGAATGTGTCACACCCCGAAAACCGAAGGCGGAAACATTTCCAGGGTTGACTCCACGTTGAGTATCAAATCCAATGTACATAGTAAGTAAAGTAAATCAACCATTACATTACATATATGAAAGTTTTACATTCGTTTCAAAAGCATAAGTTATACAAGTGATACATATCATATATAAATAACACGAAACGAGTCTTCTGAGAACTTCGTCTTCGAACAAAAAGATCTTCGGGTACCTGTCTAATGCGAACCTGAGAATACAAGCGGTTTGAAAATCAGCATAAAGCTGGTGAGTTCATAAGCGGTTAGTTTTCTGAGAATGTACGAGTTCCTTTGATTTCCTGAAAAAGTGTTTATCCAAGAAAATCCCATATTTTCTTATGTAAAGTTAGTTTCCAAATCCGAAAAGTAAAGTAAACGATGTACAATGAAAACATGATTGTTCTTGTGAAATGTAGTTCAGTTATTTAAATTGTTACACTTTTCTAGTTACGTACTACGGTTACTCAGGAACAACCCCATGTTCTCCTGACTGTGTGTGTGTGTGAACTATTACCGAATCTAATTATGTTCAATGTCCTCCCTAGGAAAACCCCATGTTTTCCTGACTGTGTGTGTGTACCTTTACTGATTCTGGTTATGTTCAGTATTCTCCCCAGGAAAACCCCATGTTTTCCTGAATGTGTGAATATGTGTGTACCTTTACCGATTCTAGTTAGGTTCAGTGTTCTCCCCAGGAAAACCCCATGTTTTCCTGAATGTGTGTATGTGTGTGCACCAGTCATCCTCATACGTACATTAGTTTTATTACGAACATAAAACTAATAATTATGTGTAAAGTGTTAATAATCCTGATTGCGAGTCCTTAACCGTACTTAGACTAGAGATGACTCGGACCAGGGCCAGTATCCTTTTTATGACTTTCATCACCCTTGAACCTTTCGGTTCGGCTGTAGCTAGCAGCCAGGTGTAGGATTGTCAGTCCCGTATAGATCTATACACTCAAGCCACGCTCTCCTACGTTCGGAGATTCTGGTTACAGGGTTAGTCCTCTACTATCTCGTGTCAAGGAAGTGTTACAAGGACGTGTCTCCAATCTTTAAGATTGCTCTTTACTTTTCGACTAGGAAAGTAGTATCTACGACTAGCTAAGTTCTAACGTACCTGTCCTTTACACTCGAGCCTAGGTGTTTTATTAAGGACATTACACTCGAGCCTAGGTATTATCTAATGATGACTGTCCTTTACACTCGATCCTAGGTGTATTATTAAGGACGTTACAAATGATATATATGTGTTATCTTATGGTGATTGTCCTTTACACTCGATCCTAGGTGTATTATTAAGGACATTACAATTGATTTGTGTATTATGATTGTATTTATATATCACACTCGAGCCTAGGTGTATTGTTAAGGACATACAGATGTTTTATGTTTTCTGATGGTGTCTGTCTTTTACACTGGAACCTTAGTGTTTTATTACAGACATTACAATGGTTTATGTGTCCTATCAGTTTAAGTGTGAACAATCAAACGTAAAGTACAAAATATAACAGTGTATAATAAGAATTGAAAATCGGGTTAAAACAAACAACTCTGCAAGTTAAAAATAGTTTGTTAAAAGGTTTTCAATTCTTAAAAATATACAATTATGAAACCATTTAACTGAAATCGTAAGTTTAAGTACAAGATATTCTTGTACTTTTGCTTGTATTCCTCCCCTGAAAACATTGAAAAACCATTTAAAAAGGGTAGGGGTATGAACTCACCGGACGCGGAAATGTGTCGAACGGAATGCTATATGTCGAATCGAGGCTTGATAACATGCGAGGTTCCTATGTAACATGAAATGGCATACAAATATATCTAATCAGATTCACAAACTCTAATTAGATATGAAGTCACACTCCAATGAACGAAAACACCTCAAAACGGGTGTTTCGAGTGACCCGGGTGACATCTACGGACGGGAATTGAAGCGAGGGACTTGGGATTTGAGTTTACTCTTCAATAGTAAACTCCCTAATGAAGTTTGCAGCCATATACCCCTATATACATGAGTTCACGGACGTGAACTCATTTTTGGGTGGTTTTGAGTGCTAAAATGGCTTAAATGGACAAGGGAATGTTGGAATGGATTTTTCTAATGCCATGGATTTAATTGAATCAACATATACATCACATTTGAGAGTTCACGGCTATAAACTTGGATCTTACGGCCATAAACTCTCCCATGCTCAAACCATATTTAATTTGTGATGCTTAGGACAATCACATGTGATTCTAGTTAATTTTGCAAGACTTGGGGTGAATTTAGGGCATCAAACAACTTATAATTAGGATTTTACGGCCCTGGTTCTATGGCTGTAAACTCTCATATGTGAGGTTTTGTTATGTTTAAGGTCCCTAAACTATTTTTGGTTGGTTCTATGATTTATTCCAAGGCTTTTGGTGGTGTTGGATGGCTTTCTAACACATTGGAAATAAGTATACACCCGTGTTTGAGGAGTTTACGGCCCAAGCACATGACTTGGCCGTAAACTCATACATATCCCTCAAAAATCATGTTTGAAGTGTTCTATGTCCATTACCAAATTTCTAAAAGTCATATCTAGGTCTAGTTTGAGTCATGGAAGGGTTTAAGGGCTTAAAAACCCTTTAAATATGGGTTTACGGCCTAAGCACCTTCTTGGGCTATAAAATCATATACAAGGCTCTAAATCATGAATAAATCTCGAATTTGAAGGTCCAATATGATACACAATGAGTATAGGAAGATACCTTGAAGAATTGAAGCCTTAAACTTGAGATTTGGACCTTTAAATCTAGTTTGAGGAGAGAGGTTGGAGTGATAGTTGTAGAATGAAGAAAAAGCTTCAAAATGAAGACTTTGATCACTTTAAATAGTGTCCAAGTTCGGGACATGGTAGAATTCTACCCGATACCGGCGTTAGACGGGGCTTTTGGTTGCACCCGGCCAATTTGACGTAACCTGATATGGTTGATTCTAGAAATGTTCCTATCATTAATATGAGGCATTAGAATGAGTTCTAAGGGTATTAAGACACTCATTAAGTCATAAAATAAAATCCACATTAATGACTTAATAAAATGTCGGAATCGGAAACGAAATCGAAAACGACGATTGGATGATCAGAACGAGTCGCGAGAAGGGTTACATTTAGGGATATGAATTTCGGGTTGTTACATTATCCCCCCGTTAGAGGGAATTTCGTCCCGAAATTCAAAGATTCGAACACAGATCAGGAAGTGAAAAGAGATATAAGGATGAATCTACTGCTTCGGGTCTTCAAGCTCCTAAGTGGAATCGGGTCTCCGCTTGACATTCCAGCGAACCCTCACTGTCAGGATGTGGCTTTGTTATGCATGGTTGAGCTCTCAATCCATGATCTCAATTAATTCATCCATGAAGGTTCGGATTTTCATTGGTGTTGACCTCGTCAAAGAGTGACTAAGGTTTTCGTCAGGTTAGCACTTCTCACAAAAATGATGTGGAATACCGGATGCTCGCTGCTGAGATTCCTGAAGATAGCTCGGAGAGGGATATGGAATCGATTCCTAACGAGGATCTCGAAGAGTCTAAGGTTCCACAAGTTAAGTTTTACGCACTTCCCAAGGCGTACTATGTCTTTCCAGAGTAAGACCTCCAACAAGTGGGTACATTTTCACATGGCAGAGTAACTAAGGGTCCGGTGGTTCTAAGGGAAACTTCTACATGAGTCTAAGATTATAGACGGAAGAACCCAAGAATCGATAGGTTTCCATGGATGTTCCCGGTGTCGACTAATTCTTTATTGCCTTTGCCTTTGGAGGGGTTTACGAGTATGACTGCTTTGCTTATCTACGGACCAAGAAAATGGTTCGACCGAAGGGCGCCACTACTACCTCGTAGTGATCGCATCAAGCCTTGATTTCTGACTTGCACACATCGTGCTCACTGAGGTTTGGCTACGAGGAAATTCCTGGGATTAGGTCGATGCGAGACTGGACTGTGCGTTCGGAAAGAATTTTCAAGAATTCTTTGGAAACAGTATCGGGGAAAGAATCGTAGACTTCTCGTCTCTCGATGATCACTCGGACGAGAGATACATGGGAAGACTTTTTAAGCTTTGATGTACGAAGATCATGAAAGTCGAGTCGGGGAAAGGTTAGAACGAAATGGCTTTCTCGAAACTAGGAATGACAGCATGAATGAGGCTCGGTCATTACATGCTAAGGGTGACATCAAAGCATCTCATAAAAAGTTTGTCACTAGGTCAAATGGAAAGAATAATCACTTGGATTGAGAATACAATCTACGGATACGACACAAGCGTTCTTGTTCTCACGTGATAACCATCTCGAAGATATACATTTTCGGTTACTCATAAACGACGGGGTTAGAAGATGTTCAAATGGATGGTTAACAAATTTCTTTCGGTGTTAGAATCGAAAAGAATCACAGGCATATAAATTTAACAAGGGAAATATACATGTGGCAACGGTGGGATCGGTGGTTGTCTCCTCTTGTCATATCGCTAGAACTCTTCCGGTGTTGCCAGGTGTTACAGCCTTGGGACAGTTTCGCTTAAGATGCCCAACTTCTCCACAACCATAGCAGGCCCGACCAATGCCCGCTCCGGAAGTTTGACTCGTTGATTGGGTTGGTGTCTTACAGTTTTTCGCCATGTGACCCTTTATGCCACATTTGTTGCAAATTACCTCGATACATGGACCGGAAGGAAGATGATGATAGTTGCACTTGTCACAACTAGGAAGGGTTCCAGCATACCTACTGGCAGGTTTTCGGGTTGAGGATCCATCAACAGAAACAGTTGCAGGGAAGTAACAGCGTGAACTGCCACCGTTTGCTGTCTCTTCGAAGACTCGTGTGATGCCTGACTTTTCTCTTTCTTCCCAAGTTTTCTTTTCTCACCATTCCTCACTGTCGGCTCAGGAGTGGTAGCTGCCTCCTCAAGGTCTTCGCTATGATCGATGAGGATCTGTGCTAAGTGTTTGGCGCTGTCGTATGTATCCGGCCTCGCGGCTATGACGTTTCCTTTCGTTGGCTGGGTCAGCCCCCAGATGAATCTTTCTATCTTCTTACTCTCCGGGGTAACCATTCCCGGGCAGAGTAGTGCCAAGTCGTCGAACCTGGAAGTGTAAGCAGCGATATCGGAACCTTTCATCTTCACGTTCCAGAGTTCGTGTTCTAACTTCTGCATTTCGCCTCGAGGGCAGTAGTCAGCCAGCAGAAGTTCCTTCATAGCTTCCCAACCTATGGCGTTGGCTACAAGTAAGGTTAGGGATTTGACTCGGCCATTCCACCAAGTCAGAGCTTTGTCGATAAAGGTGCAGGCGGCAAACTTCACCTTGTCTGAATCTGAACAGGCGCAAATTTCAAAGATGGATTCAATCTTCTCGAACCATCGGGTGTGGGAAATGACACCTCCAGTGCCATCAAAGGACGTGGGTTTCGCGTTAATGAAGTCTTTATAGGAACCCTCTTTTCGGTGTCCCTGACGGCTTTCTTGGTTTTGGGTTTGGGTACCACCTCCCGAACCACTGGAACCGTCAGAGTTCCGTTGAGACATGGCAGCTGCCACTGCGGCTGTAACAGCTGCCTGGAATACTACAGGATCAATTTGGGGAGGAGGTGGTGGCGGAGGGTGGTTGGTCTTGGAGCTGGGTCTCTTTCTTGGAGGCATCTTGATCTAATAAGATCAAGGAAGAGAAGATGATGAGTCCTCTGAATTGAATCAAGAGATATGACATATATATACTGAATAAGCGATAAAGAAGGATAGAGTTATCAAGACAAGAAAAATATCGCTAAGAGAATGATCAAAGAACAATGCGTGAAGAAGGATTTCTACCAAGGATTGGCTCAAGAAATACTCCCATAGTATTTCATGATTCGTTACGACGCTGGTTCGGTGTTTGTGGTATTAGGGTAAGTTTTAGGCATGCCGCATACCACAGTCACTCCCAAGCACATGTTGGCCGTGTCTCGAATGAATATAGTTGGCCAGGATATATTGATCCTAGACACGACTACATAACTACCCAGGTTTAACGCAGTACACAACACCCATTTACTTATGTTTTGTTCTACTTGTAGTTACAGATCTCGACGGTTCGGTATACTTATATACTTTTGAAAATACTTATATTTTGAAGGATACTTTTAGTTCAGAGCACTTAGGCCCCTTAATGTTTATAGTTTTATACCATGTAAGGTTTGGTATACTTCATTCACTATAAACAAGGGCTCTGATACCAATCTGTCACACCCCGAAAACCGCGGAAACATTTCCGGGGTTGACTCCACGTTGAGTATCAAATCCAATGTACATAGTAAGTAAAGTAAATCAACCATTACATTACATATATGAAAGTTTTCATTCGTTTCAAAAGCATAAGTTATACAAGTGATACATATCATATATAAACAACACGAAACGAGTCTTCTAAGAACTTCGTCTTCGAACAAAAAGATCTTCGGGTACCTGTCTAATGCGAACCTGAGAATACAAGCGGTTTGAAAATCAGCATAAAGCTGGTGAGTTCATAAGCGGTTAGTTTTCTGAAAATGTATGAGTTCCTTTGGTTTCCTAAAAAAGTGCTTATCCAAGAAAATCCCATATTTTCTTATGTAAAGTTAGTTTCCAAATCCGAAAAGTAAAGTAAACGATGTACAATGAAAACATGATTGTTCTTGTGAATTGTAGTTCAGTTATTTAAATTGTTACACTTTTCTAGTTACGTACTACGGTTACTCAGGAACAACCCCATGTTCTCCTGACTGTGTGTGTGTGTGAACTATTACCGAATCTAATTATGTTCAGTGTCCTCCCTAGGAAAACCCCATGTTTTCCTGACTGTGTGTGTACCTTTACTGATTCTGGTTATGTTCAATATTCTCCCCAGGAAAACCCCATGTTTTCCTGAATGTGTGAATATGTGTGTACCTTTACCGATTCTAGTTAGGTTCAGTGTTCTCCCCAGGAAAACCCCATGTTTTCCTGAATGTGTGTATGTGTGTGCACCAGTCATCCTCATACGTACATTAGTTTTATTACGAACATAAAACTAATAATTATGTGTAAAGTGTTAATAATCCTGATTGCGAGTCCTTAACCATACTCAGACTAGAGATGACTCGGACCAGGGCCAGTATCCTTTTTATGACTTTCATCACCCTTGAACCTTTCGGTTCGGCTGTAGCTAGCAGCCAGGTGTAGGATTGTCAGTCCGGTATAGATCTATACACTCAAGCCACGCTCTCCTACGTTCGGAGATTCTGGTTACAGGGTTAGTCCTCTACTATCTCGTGCCAAGGAAGTGTTACAAGGACGTGTCTCCAATCTTTAAGATTACTCTTTACTTTTCGACTAGGAAAGTAGTATCTACGACTAGCTAAGTTCTAACGTACCTGTCCTTTACACTCGAGCCTAGGTGTTTTATTAAGGACATTACACTTGAGCCTAGGTGTTATCTAATGATGATTGTCCTTTACACTCGATCCTAGGTGTATTATTAAGGACGTTACAAATGATATATGTGTTATCTTATGGTGATTGTCCTTTACACTCGATCCTAGGTGTATTATTAAGGACATTAAAATTGATTTGTGTATTATGATTGTATTTATCTATCACACTCGAGCCTAGGTGTATTGTTAAGGACATACAGATGTTTTATGTTTTCTGATGGTGTCTGTCTTTTACATTTGAACCTTAGTGTTTTATTACAGACATTACAATGGTTTATGTGTCCTATCAGTTTAAGTGTGAACAATCAAACGTAAAGTATACAATATAATAGTGTATAATAAGAATTGAAAATCGGGTAAAAACAAACAACTCTGCAAGTTAAAAATAGTTTGTTAAAAGGTTTTCAATTCTTAAAAATATACAATTATGAAACCATTTAACTGAAATCGTAAGTTTAAGTACAAGATATTCTTGTACTTTTGCTTGTATTCCCCCTGAAAACATTGAAAAACCATTTAAAAAGGGTAGGGGTATGAACTCACCAGACGCGGAAATGTGTCGAACGGAATGCTATACGTCGAATCGAGGCTTGATAACACGCGAGGTTTCTATGTAACATGAAATGGCATACAAATATATCTAATCAGATTCACAAACTCTAATTAGATATGAAGTCACACTCCAACGAACGAAAACACCTCAAAACGGGTGTTTGGAGTAACCCGGGTGACATCTACGGACGAGAATTGAAGCGAGGGACTTGGGATTTGAGTTTACTCTTCAAGAGTAAACTCCCTAATGAAGTTTGCGGCCATATACCCCTATATACATGAGTTCACGGCCGTGAACTCATGTTTGGGTGGTTTTGAGTGCTAAAATGGCTTAAATGGACAAGGGAATGTTGGAATGGATTTTTCTAATGCCATGGATTTAATTAAATCAACATATACATCACATTTGAGAGTTCACGGCTGTAAACTTGGAGTTTACGGCTGTAAACTCTCCCATGCTCAAACCATATTTAATTTGTGATGCTTAGGACAATCACATTGATTCTAGTTAATTTTCCAAGGCTTGGGGTGAATTTAGGGCATCAAACAACTTATAATTAGGATTTTACGGCCCTGGTTCTATGGCCGTAAACTCTCATATGTGAGGTTTTGATATGTTTAAGGTCCCTAAACTGTTTTTGGTTGGTTCTATGATTTATTCCAAGGCTTTTGGTGGTGTTGGATGGCTTTCTAACACATTGGAAATGAGTTTACACCCATGTTTGAGGAGTTTACGGCCCAAGCACATGCCTTGGCCTTAAACTCATACAAATCCCTCAAAATTCATGTTTGAAGTGTTCTAAGTCCATTACCAAATTTCTAAAAGTCATATCTAGGTCTAGTTTGAGTCATGGAAGGGTTTAAGGGCTTAAAAACCCTTTAAATATGGGTTTACAGCCTAAGCACATTCCTGGGCCGTAAAATCATATACAAGGCTCTAAATCCTGAATAAATCTCGAATTTGAAGGTCCAATATGATACACAATGAGTATAGGAAGATACCTTGAAGAATTGAAGCCTTAAACTTGAGATTTGGACCTTTAAATCTAGTTTGAGGAGAGAGGTTGGAGTGATAGTTGTAGAATGAAGCAAAAGCTTCAAAATGAAGACTTGGATCACTTTAAATAGTGTCCAAGTTCGGAACACGGTAGAATTCTACCCGATACCGGCGTTAGACGGGGCTTTTGGTCGCACCCGGCCAATTTGCCGTAACCCGATATGGTTGATTCTAGAAATGTTCCGATCATTAATATGAGGCGTTAGAATGAGTTCTAAAGGTATTAAGACACTCATTAAGTCATAAAATAAAATCCACATTAATGACTTAATAAAATGTTGGAATCAGAAACGAAATCGGAAACGGCGATTGGATGATCAGAACGAGTCGCGAGAAGGGTTACATTTAGGGATATGAATTTCGGGTTGTTACAGAATGTGACATCTCCACTATCAGCTGATTGCTCAACTCAGGCTGCAATCCTTCAAAAACGCCATCTCTACTCGTCCTTGAGTCTTGCGACCTGATCTGACATCTCACCAAAAATACCTTGGAATCATCTCGACTTCCCTCATAAGGGATGCTTCGTGGAAACTCGTTCAACATGGCCCTCTAGCCTCATTCCCTATTGCATCCGATCTCCACCTAATCAATCACAACTATATAACACGAAAAACACCAGCATTTTCTGCTACAAATCATGGTACCTGAACCACGACATCACCTCTCAATCTGCTACAAAGCATGGTACTAGAACCATGACACCACCTCTCAATCTGCTACTTAGCATGGTACTCAAACCATGACATCACCTCTCAATCTGCTACAAATCATGGTACTCGAACCATGACATCACCTCTCAATCTGCTACTTAGCATGGTACTCGAACCATGACATCACCTCTCAATCTGCTGCTTAGAACCTCCGGAATACCCCCTGTTTCGAGTATGGGTCCTCTGCTTTTGGTAGTACGGGCCCATACTACTTGCCACATCTACCCATACTTTCTACACGGACCATCCCAGAGTTTCTAAGTAGTTGCTCAACCTTCTCGACCACCAATCCCGTCACACGTGCTCGCTCCCCAGGCTCATCTGACTACGGTCACTCCCTAGGCTCTTCCTAGGTTCTTACACTTCTCCGCCATCAGCTGCTGAGAAACTCCTTGTGATGCCAGTCATCTATCTCCTGAATATCGTCACATTCACTTGGTAGATGACTCCCATCATCGGAAGTTCCTCAAAGTATGAAGCAAGCAGCATTCGGGCATCGAATAAACACGTAAAACCCACTCTAGGTTACAACTCTATTTGCTCTACTCATACTCAACAGGTGTTACCGAGCTCAAGCAACTCTACCCCACGCAGGCATCTAACTACTCTCTCAGTTGGCGCCTCCAATGCTCATCTAGGTGTCTCTCCTAGATTACTCCTCTACTCGAAACTCTATCTCTGTAATATTCCTGCTGGATACTCTTTCTCAGCACATACTCGAAAGCACATCACAGATAACAGCAACTGCTAGGCTAAGGCATCACAAATCAGGCCACTCTAGTCCTAAAATATGAAATACCTAACCTATCCTCTAGCATGCAGAATATCACAAAATATCTCATAACACAAAAATAGGGTATTTTGGGAAATCACCGCTCGGGCTCTGGCTGATTATACACACTGCTCCTTCTCGTTTTCTCTCAGAAACTCTTGCTCGTTTTAGAAAAATCATTTCTTTGAAAATTTTCTCAAATCCTCAATTTGAGTCCAGATTTACCCAAAGGTGCGTCCGAATCCCTCAAACCAAGGCTCTGATACCAACTTGTAACGACGTGAATTTTTAAAACAATTTTTTTTTTCATTTTTAATCATATAATCTTCATAAAACATCTTTTATTTATTTTACATAACATAACTCCGAGTTTAATCAGTTAATAATCCAGGATCCTTGAAACTTAATTCTTTCTCTGGTGTGTACAATCAAGCCGGTGTCGTCCAGCGATCCTGAGAAAACCTGAAACACATAACACATAACATGTTAAGCACGAAGATTAGTGAGTTCCCATAAATACCACATACACATACTAGCCACCTAGGCTATAAGACCTTTCGGTTACTGTGTCTCAGTGGGACCTTTCGATCCCATACTCCTGGTAGACCTTCCGGTCCAACCCTGCTGACCTTCTGGTCCTATCCTTGTTGACCTTCTGGTCCAACCTGCTTGACCTTCCGGTCCAACCCTGCTTGACCTTCCGGTCCAACCCATACAGCATATACATAACACATCAAATCACATAACTCATACAAACACATAAGACCTTCCGGTCACACGTAGTTACCATTCCAAGTAAAGTATAGTGAGAAGACTCACCTCGGCTAGCAGGTGAGCAAATAACCTCGCGCTCGGATCTCGAACTAGCCTCCTCCTAACACAAAGGATGAATATCTCTAATTAATACTCTTTTGACGACTGAGATAACCGAAGGCGATTCTTTCTCTTTTTAACTCTTTGAAGTTGGTAAAAGACCATCTTACCCCTCCAAGGTCTCTATTACTTATGTTGACCAAAACCCCAAAGTCAACAGAAGTCCAACTCGAGTCAACAATCCATATTTGACCCAACCCGTCGAGTGCACCCTTGCGACTCGTCGAGTCCCCTCGCATCTTCTGAATTCTTTCTACGACTCACTCAGCTCGCCGAGTTGACTCCCAACTCAGTGAGTCAACATTGGGACAAGGCTAATCAGTCAAACCCGCTACGACTCTTCGAGGCATTCCATGGACTCGGCAAGTCGGCTCCATCGGATTCCCCATCAAGCCACCTGAGTTCAGATCTATAACTCTAACTCGTAGATCGAACCTCCTAATACTCAAAAGTCACGTAAAGGTCCGATCTTGATACCCATGCATAGTGTATTTTGCTCTATATACCATGATGACTCCATTAATGCTTCATAGCTTCAAATCTCTAAGGTTGCTCAACCATGGCTTTCTACTATCCGACTCTTTGGACCTTACAAGGTCCAAATCTATGGCATAACTCAGAAGAGGGGGGTTTGATGCACCCAAAACCCCACCAAAAGTGATATGAGCCCTAACTTCTCATACGCAAGGGGTCTATTCAGTAAATCAGGAAAGGTAGGGACTTCATACCTAGATCTGAAGCTGAAGATAGAGATGAAGTAGATCCACAAGCTCTCTTCTTGATCCTTGCTACACCCTTGATCTTCTTCCCAAGGAATGACCTCCAATGAGCCTCTTACTCACCAATGACTCTTGGGTTTCTCTCAAGTGACGAATGACACTAATGGGGGGGTGTCAAGGAGGCTATAAGTGCCTTTAAAAAGGCCCGGGCCCTAGAGAATTAGGGTTTCTGCCAACAGCGCTGAATCGGCGAGTCATCTCTCCGACTCGTCGAGTCCATTCATTATCCACCTCACCAAGTCGCGACCTTACTCGATGATTTGAGGCACCAACTCGTCGAGTCCCTCCAAAATCCTTAAATTAAATAATTAAAATAGTATACCTGGTAAACCGGATGTTACATGTTTGAATTTAATAACTCTTGATTAATCAAGTAGTTAGTTTATGCATTATTTATGAGTTGATCTATGTAATAAGTTTTATATTTGCTTGTGTATTATGATTAATCAGTATAATAGGTACTATTCTCTTGCTAGTTTGTTTATGTTTAATAATTAGGGGACATTTTGTTAACCAATCGTCATGAAACAGTAAACATTGAGTGTCACTAAAAACATACAACTCGAACTAACTAAAAATTTCCTGTCTAGAAGATCCATAATATATCATGCCCATCCTATAGCAAAACTGAGTAGCAGCAACAACATGTGCCATCGATATACCAATCGGTCAACCTGAAACAAGATGCTCCATGAACATCAGCATAAATACACCGCACTCTCAAAACATCCCTTCTTGTTGGGGCACGTCCGTAACATCCGTAACAGTTATGGATGCTTTTTGAACAGGAAAACCCATGTGGTTCCAATAGCCAATTTCCAGCGGAATGCGGTCCATAAGCTCTTCAAACCACACAAAATCAATAATCTTCACAGCGCCAAATAATCGCAAGCTGTCGTACAAATTTAACGACAGCGTGTCCATCCATAACTCGCCAAGTACCCAATGATGTGGGTTGATGCATATTGGAAAATAAACTTGTTTTAACACACAACTGTTGCAATTAATTACAGCGTTTAATTAGTGTAATATTATAATTAAATTAACTGATAATATATATATATATATATATATATATATATATATATATATATATATATATTATTTCTTTACTTACACGGTAAACTTCTAGCCAAGAATTTCATCCATCCAATGGGTCAAACAGATTTTTTGTTGCACTTCCTGCCCACGGGAACATCTCAAATGCACCAAAAATTGTCAACGACATGATTGTCCATCGAGCATCGTTCGGTCTCCGCTCATTCAAAAGCATTCCCCATATGTCGACATGCTGCATTTAAATTTAATTTAAACATAAGTAGCTTCTAAATTATTTAAATTTTAAATATAAAGGAATGTCTTCATACCGCTTCGTCTAAAAATCCCAAGTCATTTGCATAAAAAATCAGATCCCAAAACTTTGCTTCCATTTTTTCATTGTATAACCTATAACCTATGTTTCAAAAAAAGCAGCCGGTTTGTTTCCCATATATAGAGCAGGGGCGTTACAACCCGGATTCACATACGGCTCCAATAAAAGTGTTGGGGGATCGCTGACAAATACGGGGGGTGGTGGTTCATTGTGTATTACCCCACTTGTACGATATCAGGGGGGGGGGGGGGGCATTTTGAACCTACATTATATACGTAGTCAATAACTATCCATATAGTAATAAAACTATAGTAAATATAATTTTTAACATACTTACCGAAACGTATGGAGAGCTAAGATATTGAAAAGGTTTCAAATGCCTAACCAGACAACTTTCTTTCACAATAGGAGGCTCGAGTATATGATTTTTCGCATCCACAATCTCGCTAGCAACAACCTTCTTTTTCTTCTTCTTCTACAAAAAACATATTAGTTTTTTTTAATATAGTTTGAAAAAATAAAAAATTTAATATAAAAAAATTGTAACCTCCTTCACGATTTGTTTTTGTTTTCTAGAATAGAACTCTGGTGGATTATCAACATCATCATCCTCATTTACTCGATTTGATTTCTGTGGATTACCAACTACATTCTCATTCCCCTACATTTAAAGAAAAACTAATTAATAAAAAGCTTCGTTAAAAAATTAATTAATACATCATATTTCTTCAAATTGATAGTAAATTTCTAAAATAAATAATTTTACCTCAAAAGCTTCGTTAAAAAATTCTTCCAAGTCATCATCATCTTGAGTTCCACCTTTATTTTTCATTCCTCAGATTTCATCCTCCAAAGATTGAAGTCTTTCCATTATTTCTTGTGCGGTTTTTTTCTTAATTCCCACTGTATGAGTTCCCTCGGTGGACTTGGTAGATTGGTTGTTTCCACAGGATGGATTAGAGGAAGATGCTCCCTACATAAATTATTTCATATATCACTAATAGTTGAAAATTTTTATTATACTAGATTCTGCTTTTACAAATTTACTTACATCATTTCTAAAGTTGCAGCGTACAGAAGAAGAGACTTCAGACGATTCACAATTCAGACTAGTAATATATGACAAATAATGTGGAGTAGAGGACTCGGCATCTGAGGCAATCATCTGTTTTTTTTTTGGGGGTTGATGCGCCTCGTCCTGATCAACATCGAAAACATTGCAAACTTTCGCCCAAGTTAACCTCCTAATATGAAACCACCGCAATATACGCTCATTTGGCTGCATTTCTTGGTAATCAAGTCTTCATCTTGACTTCTAGTTTGTTTGATCTCTTTATAGTCCCTTTTTATGAAGTTTTCGACCAAGAATGATTTCTTGTGGGATTTGGACGTCCCCAAGCTAGATCCTTTCAGATCTAGGAGTATTTAGAGTAGTAAAGGCATCAAGGTGGAAGCTTTATGCCATTAGAACTCCCCATGCAAAGGTTAAGATGTTGTTATGGCCTTTTGAGCAAAAAGGGCCATGCATGGATGCAAAGGTAGCAACTTTACGTGATATTCCGACCCTAGGAGGCTAGATCTTGGTCTTGGATGCCTTGTGCTTATCTGAAATCGTCTGAATAGAGTTGGACATAAAGGGACTCGGCGAGTCCGTTGTAGGGCTCGGCGAGTCAGGCCATTTTCTTGCCCCAAAAGCCTTCTTTTAAGGGTATGAGTTGAGTTGGTAAGGGACTCAGCCAGTCCGAGTCCATATTAGACATGAAGTTCATTGTACTCGACAAGTTCAAGGAGGAACTCGGCGAGTCTTAGGCAATCTTCTAATCTATGAAGATGGACTTGACGAGTTGTTCATACAACCTGGTGAGTCATAGTATGGACACATTCATATGTGGATGATGAACTCGACGAGTCGGTTGAAGATGGTCCCGATTGTATGGTTGAAGGAGAACCCGTCGAGTTCTTGCTAGACTCGACGAGTTGAGTCGAGGGTTGTATTGGGTTGTAGGAGTATGGACTCGACGAGTTGGTATAACAACTCGACGAGTCAAGTCAACTGGAGGTTGACTTTGACCGTTGACTTTGACCAAGTTTTACCAGGGTTGACTTTTGGATTATTGTGGTCTAAATGTTGTCTTGGATATTGATAGTTCAGGAAGCCGAAGGGTCAGCGGTTCAGACGTGCCGGTTTGCAGTCAGAAGTGTTCAGCGAGTCTTCAACAGTGCGACGTGAGTCTCTTCACTGGGTACACGGGTCTACGGCCACAATGTCGGCCCATTATGTTCATGTTTATGTTATGTTTATGAATAGAAGGAAGACCCGGGGTTTAGCCTTAGGCACTTATTGATATATGTTCTGGGTTACAACTTGATGCCGTGCGAGGCCCGAGGAATGTTAGGATGCTAGAGGTCTTTGTGATTCTCTACATGTGTCGGTATGATAGGTTCCGGATCGAGGGTCCGATGTCGGGGTAAGCCCGAAGTATGTTCGATAATGGTATGTCTCCGAATCGGGGTTCCGATGCCGAGGTAATCCTGAGGAAGATTCTTATGTAGAATGTTAGACTATACTTGTTGTCTTCGTGAATTTGGTATGCGCCTGGTAGGGAGGTGAGTACGGTCGAGGTCCCGTATATCATTACTAGCTGAGTATGGATGGGGTTCCATATCTCGATATTAGCAGAGTAGGGGCGAGGCTCGTGATAGGAAGGATGTGAGTGTGGGCGGGGGCCCGTACACTACTAGTAGGAGTATGGACGGGGTTCCACTACTTCAGTAGTAGACCAGGGGCGAGGCCCAAGTCAGGCGAGGCCTTAGATCAGGGTACAGTTAGATTATGTTTATGTATGCTCTAGTATGTTATTTTATCGTATGTATGTGTATGTCGGGCGAGTCCCAGAGACAGGCGGGGGCCTAAGGGAAATAGATTTGTATACCGAGCGGGGCTCGATGCCAGGTGGGACCTGATGCCAGGCGGGGCCTCATGCCGGATGGGGTACGATGTCGGGCGAGGTCCGATGCGGTGGGCGGGGGCCCAGTATGTGGTTATGTGATCATGGTTATGCGTTAGTGGTATGTGGTAGGTTGGGGAACTCACTAAGCTTCGTGCTTACGGTTTTCAGTTTTGGTTTCAGGTATTCCCAGTAGCGGAGGGAAGAGCTCGGGTTGCACACACAAAATGAGTTTTAGCATGGGATGTTTAATTTGATAAAATGAACAAGTGTTTTGAAAAGATACTCTAATATGTTATATAACCCTTTTAGTATGATTGAAATGATTTAATACTTATGGTTTAGTAATGTTTTAAAAAGAAATTTTTTGTCATGATTTTTGGGATGTTACAAGTTGGTATCAGAGCCTTGGTTTGAGGGATTCGGGCACACTCTCGGGTGTGACTGAACTCAAACTGAGGACTTGTTAAGGAAATTTTAAAAGGAAAATCGTTTTTGTTAAAGAACTTTGAAAAGAAAAAGGATTTCTAAAAAGGAATAAGACCTTTAGAAAGAAAAAATGGGTGTGGTGCATGCAATCAGCTGAGCTCAAGTAAGTTCTCCCAAATTACCCATACAAGTTTAGTTTATGATATGATTATGTGATCAGCATTCTAGATATAGGGCTAAGGATCTAGGAGGATGCCTTAAATGCCTGTTATATGTGTTTGTCGAACTGCATGCTAGTATTGGTTAGACAACGGTAGATAGTCTATTTAGGTTATGCCTAATTATATGAGCTTAGCATCGCATGCTAGTATAGATTCTTGATATGTGAATATGATTGTTTGATTATGTTATGGTTAGATTTTCCTTTTGTCTGAATGCTTCTTGCTCGGTGCTTTGTGGGGCTCTGAGTGATGGGAGTTAGCTATCAGGTGGATACGTTAAGTCACATGTAATCAGGGTTGAATAATCTTAGAGTATTGGACTTAACCCTATTGTGCAGCTCTTGTTTGAGTCCTAACGGTTGTAGGAATGAGTCCTTTACTCGAAGGATTATCCGAGCCTCGTTACATGTGATGGTATTCAGGTGATGGCTAATTGGCATTACGAAGAGACCTTCAGCAGCTGAGGACTGGTTTGGGTCGGAGATTTCCCTAGGGTAGGAAGAGTTTAGTGCTGGGAGCAGCAGTAGTAATGAAAGGGACTTGGTGGAGTCGAGGAAACCCTTAAGGAAAGTACGGATAGATGTGGAAGGTAGTATGGGCCCGTACTACTGAAAGCAGAGGATCCGTACTCGATTTGAGAGGGGCCTAGATAAGACCAGGGAACTTGTCGTCTATTTGTGTGTGATTTCTCAGCAGCGATATGTATTTTTATGATTGTTATGGCATGTTTTCATCACGGCGTCGTTACATGAGAGACCAGTGGATGGATTAGGTGTTGGTGAGGGATCAGGCTCGGGTTCAGGGACCGAGCAGCTCGAGGAGCAGATGAGGGAGTTTGTATCAGCTGAGATTACACGCATTATTCTAGACCATACTCTTGTGATCTTTGGCACGGTCAAGGAGGGCATACTGGAGATTTTGGATGAGAGGCTTGGAGCCTTCAACACTGAGATGATGGCCATAGTGGGAGAGCGTACATTGACATTTCGGGAGTTCAGAGCTTGTGGAGCTCCAGATTACCATGCGGCTAGGGACCCCATTGCTAGCAGCAAATGGTTTTCGTTCTAGCCGGTGTCCCGAGGGGGACAAGGTTCGACTCACCTCATGTCTTCTGAAGGACATAGCACGGGATTGGTGGGAGGAGGTTGGTCATGCCATTGGGGATGATGTCGTGTTGGACACGATGACATGGAGCAATTTCTCGGCTAGGTTCAAGGCCGAGTTTGCACCGGTGATTGAGGTGCAGCAGTTAGTCCGGGAGTTTTAGGAACTGCGACAGACTACAAAGACAGTGGCGGAGATCACCGCCAAGTTCATGGAGAGGTCCCTTTTAGTTCCCCAGTATGTAGCGGACGAGGAGATGAAGAAGGCTCAGTACCACGAGATATTGAGGAGCGATATTAGTCAGTTTGTGAGTCAGTCCAGCTGTAAGACGCTAGAAGACTTGATCGCTCAGGCCAGAGAAAGAGAGATTGATCTTGAGACAGAAAAAAAAAAGAGAAAGTTGGCAGAGGTTCAGATATCTATGGGATCAGGCAAGAGGCCCATGACATCAGACTCTAGATTGAGAGGTCCTCAGGACCGGGGCCATTGTGGCATGTGTGGCAGGACGCACGAGGGTGAGTGTAGGAGTGGCAGCGGTGGTGATTTTGGTTGCTTCAAGTACGCTCGGATTGGTCATTTTAGCAAGGATTGTACTGCTACCACCACTCAGGGATCAGACATGATATGTTTCCATTGCAGTCAGAGCGGCCACAAGAAGGCCCAATGTTCGAGTTTGCGTATCAGTTGCTTTCAGAGGAAGCATGAGCAGCCTAATGCGTCAGGTACATATCTTTCATTTCTCTAACAGTTTATGTTATGATATTATTTTTATGGTTCTGCATCGGTAATGATAATGATATTTCGAAATTTTTTGGCCTACTTGTGATTGAATTATATGCCATCTGCATACCTGGGATTTTAGAATGACGGTTGGAGGTTGTCTCCTTTAGAGCAGGTTACTTAGGATGCAGTAACTGTAGCATGCATGTGTGGAACGTGGTAGTGTCTCGCTAGTTTTCCGGGAGGGTATCGTTTGGGAATAGATCAGTTAGATCCCCAGTTATGGTAAGCTTCGGTTTTTAGCTGAGCGGCCAGAGGATGGTAGGGAGAACTAGGAATTCTTCCGAGCTGTGAGTTGTGAGGAGCTAGTCAAGTCAAAGTGGAGGAGAGCGACCCGTGTGGCTAGGTGTGACAACCCGATATTTCGAGACAATATAATGTAACACCAGTCAAATTTAGGTCAAAATTTAACTTTCCTAAAATCTTATTTGGGTTAAATAAAGTGGTAGGAATCATATCAAGGTTTTCGTACATATAAAGAACACTAAAATCCGAGTAATAACAAAGAAGTTATGACAAATCTAACATTTGCAGCAAACGGCAACACTGATAGACGTAAAACGCAAAGTTTCAATACAATAATTTTTAGCCTTAGGTATCTAAATGAAAGTTGTAGACATCATTAAACCGTAAACGTACGTAAAAAGAACGTCCAAATCTGACTTCGTATGAGGAAGTTATGATTTTTCCAAGATCTGAATATAGCAGTAGACAGCTAAAAACTCAGAAAAGAGATCGAGAGACTTTTGGTCGAAACAACCTAAATGATATTCGAAGGACTCAACAATCGTAGTTCAACGGTGAAAAGTCTAACAAAAACAGACATCGGATGAAGAAGTTATGGATTTTTAACGGACTTTTCGTGTCCCTGCCTATTAAAAATAAATAATTAAAAATAAAGTCAAAATTAGCCGACGAAGTCTAAACAAGAGTTTTAAAGGATACTCTTACCTACGTGTGCATATAAAAATGTCAAAAACAAAGCTCGTACGCGAAAGTTACAGATTTTACAAGTTCGAGACCCGAAATCCGAGGCTGTCATGTTGGCCGCGACGTGGCACAGTTGGCCGCGACGTGGCAACATGACTGATGGCGTCTTGTCACTAGAAGAACATAGGATCGACACCACGACGTGGTCACCTCTTTGCCACGATGTGGCACCCAAAAATGAAGGCTATAAATAGAACTTAAGGGTTCCGGGTTTCATTGCTCAGTTCTTTTCTTTCTCGCGCCAAAACTCTGCGTTTAAGCCCCCGAAGCCCCGATTTTCACATCCGAGTTCCGAAGGAAGGTTTTGCATTCCCGAGATTCCCGAGATTCTCGAGAATCCTGAGAAAATCCACTTTTCCAAGTCGAAGTTCTGCTCGATTTTCGTCTAACTTTCCTCGATCAATCAAGTGAGTTCATACCCCTATAAACTACACTTTCAAATGCTTTGTAAATGCTTTTATACACTTTAAAGGGGGAAATACAAGTAAACACACGGTTATACTCGTGTGAAAAACACCAATCTTTTGTTATACTTTTTGTTATATAATCAATCATATGTGATTTATAACTGTGTTTCAAGCAAATGATTTCATATACTTTATAACTGCGTTTAGCGCAAAGGTTTCTTTTACTTTACACTATCTTATCAAACAAACTACTTTTTCAATTGTTTTACACACTGACATCAAGTCATCAATATTTATAACTAACATACGAAAATGTTCTAATGCAACGTGTTACAATAACTTCTTGTCCTTTTGGATTAATGCATGTTGTTACATAAATACCAACCACTTTATTTATATTTTAGATATAACACTTCGATACTGTTATTACAAAGGTTATAATTTACATACAAGTTGATACTACACTGGGGTTTTTATCATTCATACGAAGCATGCTTTTGAAAAACTATAATAGGTATAGTTTACGACATAATCATGAGCTTTTACAAACTACGATTACTATAACAAGGATATACTTTCATATATAAAGGACGAATGGACTTTTCAATTCGTAAATCAATTTAATACTAAGTTTGTGAGACATTCAACTTCACGTACTTTCAAGTATGCAGTTAAAGCCCTGTATTATATACCATAATCTCTTGTAGGGAGAGTGTGATACTTGTGTATAGATCTATATGGGATTGAAAATCCTGCACCTAAGTTCTTAGCTACAGCTAGACCGACAGGTCTGGGGTGACAAACGTCATAACATTCCAATGCCTGAAGAACGTTGTGACAGGCAGCCTGAGTCATTAGTATGGTTATAAAACTCACATGGAGTATTTAAAAATATATTGGTTTACAGAGTCATCAAGTGCCTTGGCGATTTTTATACATAAATAAATCTACTATTTAGGTATGAAAAACATCATTGTGTTACAGTTTTGGAACTTTTAAACTGCCACCCACTTACGGAAAAAACATCGAACTTCTGGAAGTAAACATTCAAAACAGTCGAGTCTTGGTAGAAGGCTACTTTTATACTAGTAGAAACTATGGGATTTTCTAGGAACTTTCAAATATATCCAAACCATTCTATTCAGTTTTATACAAACAAATTACATTGAACAATTTCAAACGTTTTCTTCATACTTATACAAACAATGACATTAAATACTTATGAACTCACCAGCTTAAATGCTGACCTACGCTTTCAAAATAACTTGTATTCTCAGGTCTGATAGATACTGATGCCAGGTTTTGTGAAAGATGAAGCTTATGTCAAGACTCGTCTTTTAATTTGATTATCCTGTTTATGTCATATTACTATGAAAGAACACATATGTATTAAACTATACTATTAATGCAATGGATGATGTTATTGCTTGTTTACTACTTTACATTGTTATGATACTGTACATGAAGTCATCCACCCACGAATGTTTCCGCCGTTCTGGTTTGGGGGTGTGACAGATTGGTATCAGAGCATTGTTTATAGTGAATTTAGTGTATCAACCCATAAAAGATATCCGAACTATAAACACATTGGGATTAAAATACTCTAACCAAGAGTTTATACTTTAAGTACTAAAAGACTTAATCAAAAGTATACAATACCTACATACTTACTACAGAACAGTGTCATACTAGAACAAACAAAAGTATTTAAATTATTGGACGCGATAGTCAAACCTGGGCAATTATGTAATCATATGAGGAATCAATATAGCCTGATCAACTATATTCATTTGTGATATGATGAACATGTGCTTGGGAGTGATTGTGGTGTTGCAACAAACCTAAAACTTACCAAATTCTAGGTCCTAAGAATTCATTAGAACAAGACATAAAGTAAAATACTATATGGGTATTTTAGATACTAGTCATTCAAAGAACAAACTTGTTAGGATTAGCAGTAAGCTTCTCTTATAGAAACTTTTTATTTGTTTATCGCTTTGTCTAAGAAGTGTAAATAAATTTCTTACCCTCATTTCTCATTTAGATAAATGGCTGGATTCCACCTCCCCGGCAACCCTTACTTTCCCGGCCAAGAGAATGAAGGAAGGCTAGGTGCAGAACCAGAAGCAGAACCTGCAATTCCCCTTAATGCTGAACATGCTGAAGATTTCCCGGAGGATCCTGAACCTGAACCTATAGTCGGGAACTTACCTCTAGAAGCCCCAAACCTAATTCTGAACCCTCGTCAAGACTTTCATGGTCTGACGCCCCTATGGGTGGAAAGCTTAGAGACATGGAATCAAGAGCAAGATCAACCTATACCATACAACGGAGACGGAAGTTTCTACAACGTGAGCGGAGGGGGCTCAGCAGACAGAGTTCTGCCAATCATGGTCCGCAGGATTGCTCGCAATGAAATATAAGGTAGGATAGCCATCAACCGAATCGTGGATTTTTTGCCAATATTAGGATGAATGCACTTCACATCCGTCATCTGGAAGATGCTCGTGACCAAGCATTGTGGGACAACGAAACTTTACTACAAGGATTAGCTGAGACTTGAGCTGAAGTCATAGAGCTCCGAGTACGCCAGAGGGTGTACGAAAGACACCTACTAGATATGGAGCGTCAACTGGCTGAAATAAGGATTCATCCAAGGGATACCAGTCACCAGTAGGAGATGCTTTACCTTCCTTCCTTTCAGTTTAAGGAATAGTCTTCCTATCTATGCTCTAAGTAGCACTTTTTTTTCAATGTAACTATCCCAGTACTGTAAGTTCTATTTCACTTAGACTTTATGCTGTCAAAGTCTTTCCTATTCCTGATATGATGTAAGACCTACTCCAAGGTCAAATTTTCCCGAACCTATTACATCATAAATATCAATGATATTGACAGTCGAATAGTTCCCTAAAAGTCTCTATCCAAATACTTTCATCCTCCAAACATTAGAACTCTATCTAAATCCCACCATTGTCAAAATTATTAGACTATGGTAACTTAGCTCATGGATCACTTCCAATTCTTTTCGAAAGTTGAATCATGTTATCCACTAACCAATGATAGCCTAGTTCGAAATAGCAATTGTCTTGTGACCATTCTATGAACTTACTTCTACTCTTTACTAGTACTGCATCATAGGGATGTAGGTCAAACCATTGAGATCAGTTTAACCAAAACGAAAAATTTACATTTGCAAGAATGAGTAAAATACATCTAGGACCGATCATAATCACTCATGAACTCCTTTTATTCTCATATAGCAGAATCATGTCGTCATCCAGAAATAATCAGCCGAACAACGAAACCCCGATCCTTCATATAGACGCCGCTACCTTCCAAGCCGCGGTAACAGCTGTCGTGACAACTGTCTTGGCACACCTCAACTCTGGCAACACAAACAAGGCCGGCAAAGGGGTTGACAGTTCAAATTGTTGTATCAATCCGGGAAATCAACAAATGATAACAGTCATAGGAGTACAAAGTCGTAAAGCTGAGAAAAAGAAACGAAAGCATCAAGCCCAAAAGGAGTGCAAGCGATCCCAAAGACTTGCAATGCACCAACAACAAATGGCGACCTCTGCCACTTCAGCACCGGTCAAACAATATGAAGGAAAACCCCCAAAGTGTAATATGTGTAGCTTCCATCATAATGGAGCTTGCCGTGAAATGCAATGCTGCAATTGCAATAGAATAGGGCACCTTGCTCGTGGTTGTAGAGCACCGGCACGACCCATCTCCTAAGTCCCTGGCACCAGAGTCAACCAAGCTTGATATGGTTGCGGTGAAATCGGACACTTTAAATGGGATTACCCCAGAAGGAGGAACAACGAAAGCACTTGAGTCTGCATAACTCCGACCCCGCACACCACTTCAACCACCGATGTTGGTGCTAGCCATATATGTCATATATGCGGTGAGATAGGACACCTCAAGAAGAATTGTCCAATAACAAAGAACTCTGGCGCAGACGGGAAAATTCTAAGGATCACACCGCTAGAGAGACTACTCTAGATTCATGTTGAAATTCTAGTACGTTCCGTAGCGTTAATGTTAGACTTTTAATCTCTTAAAAACTAGTGCAACTAGAGCCATATCTTTTACGAGATCCCATCAGTATTAGGGACGCTCGTGCTGCTTGTACTTACTTGTTGGCAATATACTTTGTTCACAGCTGTAGTATCATAGATGAAATAATGTACTAAAACTCTTTCGTAAGTTGCACAGTTGTGTTTTGTAATACCTTTCTGAAATAGTCTAACTCTAGTCGTTCTGACTAAGCCCGACATTGTCGTATGACTTGAGTTGATCCGACCCTCACAGTGCCCATTTCGTGCAAAAATTCTTTTCCCTGTAATCAAATTTCTAGCCGAGCCGTCATTCTAGAGCTCCGAAGTACTCATGCGTAGAGTGCCATATGTTTCGTATCCTTCCCAAAGTAACATCAGCAAACCTCCCTGGAATACCACTCGTACAGTATGTTAAGTCCAAATCTAAAGACCCATACGGTTAATCGATCACTGAGGAATGTATATGCAAGGGTGGTACGTAATCAAGGTTCTACAGGCTTAGAATTGATGATTCCTCTTTAACTTCTTTTCCTTGTTTGGATGTGAGCTTAAGGAAGAATCATTTATTCGACTGCCTTTTCAATCTTAATTATATACGACTCGTATACGCGAAACTATGATTGATGAACCAAGTATGAGTTCTAATATGAACTTCAGGATGGAGACTGCTTAAGACTACAAGTGATCGTGCTACTATGCGAATAAACTTAGAAGCCAAACACATGCCCTTCCCGCCGATCGGGACAAGAGAGACAGATGGAACAAAAGTACCTATCCTTTTTCCTTAATTCATGAGTAAACATACTTTCTTTTAGATCTTCACAACATCTAATCAACCACAAGGTTTTGACGTCAAAAATCAGTATGAATTAGTTGAGTCTACATCAAGCCGACATCAAGCGCTTTGAGAAATCAGTTCGTCTTAACCTCCCTATCAAATAATCTCTAGTTATTTACGATGACAAATCAAGTACGAACCTTCGCTTCAGTTCATGTATTCAAACTCAAAAGTACTTACGAAAGGAATATCATTGCATTCCTTGCACAAATCGTCGAGACAAGCCAAGAAGTGAAGGACATTCAGAACATCCCATAAGTATGCGACTTTCCCGACACCTTTCCAGAAGAACTACCGGGCGTACCACCACAGCCTCAAGTCGAGTTTAGAATCGACTAAATTCCAGGGGCTACCCCAGTAGCCAAATCACCTTATTGTCTAGCTCCAACTGAGATGCAGGAACTCCCCAGTGAGCTTAACGAACCCCTCAGAAGGGGATTCTTTAGGCCAAGCTTCTCACCTTGGGGAGCACCGGACTTGTCAGTAAACAAGAAAGAGCGTTCCAAACGCTAAAGTAAGCCTGGTGCACCGCACTGATATTATCCCTCCCAAAAGGGATAGAAGATTTCGTGGTGTAATGCGATGTATCCAACCAAGGGCTTGGTTGTGTTCTTATGCAAGAGGAAAGGTCACTGCCTATACCTCAAGACAGCTTAAGACGCAGGAACTTAACTATACAACACATGATCTTGAGTCAGGACCAGTGGTAATTGCTTTGAAGATCTGGAGACACTACTTGTAGGGTACAAGGTGTAATATTTTCACAGACCACAAAAACACTCAACATACATCCGACCAAGAAAAGTTATCATACCAGTAAAGTCAAACGAAAGAAGCAAAGTCGTATCCCGATAGTGAAAAGTTCGTTGGAATGCCAAGCAAGGACTTGAGTTCACCTGGGAACACGAGCATCAAATGAAACTTCTATCTGTAGCAAAGTTATCAATTCTGCATAAACTCTAATTTCGGGACAAAATTCCCTCTAACGGGGGGATGATGTGACAAACCGATATTTCGAGACAATATAATGTAACACCAGTCAAATTTAGGTCAAAATTTAACTTTCGTAAAATCTTATTTGGGTTAAATAAAGTGGTAGGAATCGTATCAAGGTTTTCGTACATATAAAGAACATTAAATCCGAGTTATAACGAAGAAGTTACGACCAATGTAAGATTTGCGGCAAAAACCAGCAACACTGATAGACGTAAAACGCGAAGTTTCAATACAATAATTTTTAGCCTTGGGTATCTAAATGAAAGTTGTACACATCATTAAACCGTAAACGTACGTAAAAAGAACGTCCAAATCTGACTTCGTATGAGGAAGTTATGATTTTTCCAAGATCCGAATATAGCAGTAGACAGCTAAAAACTCGGAATAGAGATCGAGAGACTTTTGGCCGAAACAACCTAAATGAGAATTGAAGGTCTCAACAATAGTAGTTTAACGGTGAAAAGTCTGACGAAAACAGACATCGGATGAAAAAGTTATGGATTTTTAACGGACTTTTCGTGTCCCGGCCTGTTAAAAATAAATAATTAAAAATAAAGTCAAAATTAGCCAACGAAGTCTAAACAAGAGTTGTAGAGGATATTCTCACCTACGCGTTCATATAAAAACGTCAAAAACAGAGCTCGTACGCGAAAGTTACGGATTTTACAAGTTCGAGACTCGAAATCTGAGGCTGTCAGGTTGGCCGTGACGTGGCAAAGTTGGCCGTGACGTGGCAACATGACTGATGGCGTCTTGTCACTGGAAGAAGATAAGATCGACACCACGACGTAGCCACCTCTTTGCCACGATGTGGCACCCAAAAATGAAGGCTATAAATAGAACTCAAGGGTTCCGGGTTTCATTGCTCAGTTCACTTCTTTCTCGCGCTGAAACTCTGCGTTTAAGCCCCCGAAGCCCCGGTTTTCACATCTAAGTTCCAAAGGAAGGTTTCGCATTCCCGAGATTCCCATGAATCCTGAGAAATCCACTTTTCCAAGTTGAAGTTCTGCTAGATTTTCGTCTCACTTTCCTCGATCAATCAAGTGAGTTCATAGCCGTATAAACTACACTTTCAAATGCTTTGTAAATTCTTTTATACACTAAAAAAGGGGGGAATACAAGTAAACACACGGTTATACTCGTGTGAAAAACACCAATCTTTTGTTATACTTTTTGTTATATAATCAATCATATGTGATTTATAACTGTGTTTCAAGCAAATGATTTCATATACTTTATAACTGCGTTTAGAGCAAAGGTTTCTTTTACTTTACACTATCTTATCAAACAAACTACTTTTTAAATATTTTTACACACTGACATCAAGTCATCAATATTTATAACTAACATACGAAAATGTTCTCATGCAACGTGTTACGATAACTTATTGTCCTTTTGGATTAATGCATGTTGTTACATAAATACCAACCACTTTATTTCTATTTTAGATATAACACTTCGATACTATTATTACAAAGGTTATACATTACATACAAGTTGATACTACACTGGGGTTTTTATCAATCATACGAAGCATGCTTTTGAAAAACTATAATAGGTATAGTTTACGAAATAATCATGAGCTTTTACAAACTACGATTACTATAAAAAGGATATACTTTCATATACAAAGGAATAATGGACTTTTCAATTCGTAAATCAATTTAATACTAAGTTTGTGAGACATTCAACTTCACGTACTTTCAAGTATGCAATTAAAGCCCTGTATTATATACCATAATCTCTTGTAGGGAGAGTGTGATACTTGTGTATAGATCTATACGGGAATTGAAAATCCCGCACCTAAGTTGTTAGCTACAGCTAGACCGATAGGTCTGGGGTGATAAACGTCATAACATTCCAATGCCTGAAGAACGTTGTGACAGGCAGCATGAGTCATTAGTATGGTTATAAAACTCACATGGAGTATTTAAAGATATATTGGTTTACAGAGTCATCAAGTACCTTGGCGATTTTTATACATACATAAATCTACTATTTAGGTATAAAAAACATCATTGTGTTACAATTTTGGAACTTTTAAACTACCACCCACTTACGGAAAAACATCGGATTTCTAGAAGTAAACATTCAAAACAGTCGAGTCTTGGTAGAAGGCTACTTTTATACTAGTAGAAAATATGGGATTTTCTATGAACATTCAAATATATCCAAACCATTCTATTCAGTTTTATACAAACAAATTACATTGAACAATTTCAAACGTTTTCTTCATACTTATACAAACAATGACATTAAATACTTATGAACTCACCAGCTTAAATGCTAACCTACGCTTTCAAAATAACTTGTATTCTCAGGTCGTCAGTAGACAAATACCAATGCCAGGTTTTGAGAAGACGAAGCTTACATCAAGACTCGTCTTTTATTTTGATTATCCTGTTTATGTCATATTACTATGAAAGAACACAAATGTATTAAATTATACTATTAATGCAATGGATGATATTGTTGCTTGTTTACTACTTTACATTGTTATGATATTGTACATGAAGTCATCCAGCCCCGAAAGTTTCCGCCGTTCCGGTTTGGGGGTGTGACACTAGGGATATAAGTAAGTACAAGACTGGGATGGTTTCACGGTCTTGGTGAGGAAGAAAGCGGATCAAGCGGCTGCTTGGATTGAGAAGCAGGTAAGTTGGGAGTTGGGGAAACTTTCCAACCTTGAGTTTGTGGATTCGCGGTTAGTTGATGATGGGTTCGGGAAACCAGGTCAGAGAGCTTTTGACAAGGTGTGAGATTAGTTAGGATATAAGACTGCGGGATAGCCGCAACATTCCCCAGCAGCGAGTCAGGGAGGGAAGTGTTGTAAGACTGTGGGTAAGTCGTAGCATTCATTAGCAGCTTAGTTCGTGGAGTGTGGGCGGGAGCCCGTATCTCCTAGTTCACGGAGTGTGGGCAGGGGCCCATATCTCCGATTTATCATGATAAGAATCGGGAAAGGATAGCAAGTTGAGATTAGAAGAGGAGTGGGGCTGCATAGCTCTGGATAGGAGAGACCTGTGGGGGAGGCCGCTCCGAGGTATAGTTGGGTGAGACCCGTGGTCGAGGCACATGTATCTATAGCAGCAGGTGGGGCCTGGAGAGACCTTAGGGTTAAGGTAGGGGATCGAGGATCCCATATCTTCTAGATCCAGAGTGGCTAGGTTGTTAAAGCATTTCAGGTAGTCGTAGTATCTTCAGAAGTCGCTGAGAGCGACTAAGGGATTGTTCTTGCGTTCGGTAACAAGTGGAGGACTGGTATTTCGGGTAATGGTAGATTAGTTGGGACCAGGGTGGACTCGGTTCATCCGGTAGGCGGCTGAGAGTCAGCGGGACTTCAGACAGGAATGTTGATAAGGGATTGGTGCAGAAAGCATTGAGCTGACCGGGTGATTTTAAGTTGCTCACCACGAAATCAAATAATCTCAAAGTGAATGATTTGGCTCTGTGATGCACCTCTTTTCTGAACCCTAACCGTAGCAGAGAGGGATTTGCCACTAAAAGGATTATCTGAATTCACACGCTGGGTGGAGTTTTTAGTATTGGAGCACCGTAAGTGGAATTATTTTGTGAGTACTGATGTGATGACCGGCACTGGGAGTGGCCGGGATTGCAGTTTTAGTAGAGGATTTGTCCTTGATGGAGATTGGAAAGGTTTGTTGCTTATGGAAAATTGCCTTGGAAAGGCCAGCGTCAGTGCAGGGTAAAAGGGGTGAACCCCTTGTGTCTCAAGTGTAAGTGCTCGGGAAGTATCGCTAGGGCTACCAGTTGAGTAAGAGTGTTGAACTAAGGATAAGTAATGATCAGATTATTCTAAAGATGACATTTTCAAGGATTTGATTGGATGGGCGAAGTGTGTAAGTAGGGGTAAAGTGGTAAGCGGATTGTAAGGAAGTTAACCATGGCGGAATTCGAGGACGAAGTCTAGTTTAAATGGGGGAGATTTGTAACTCCCTGAATTCAGAAGGCCTAGAAAGGAAACGAAACCTCAAAAAAGAAGGTGACTCCTCGAGTTAAAGGGGTGACTCAAAGAGTAGGAGCGCGATTTGGGTCGCGGGTTAAGTGACCTACTCGACGAGTCAGAACACTGACTCGGCGAGTTGGTCAGGTTTTAGGAAAACCTTAAATGCGGGTCTTGTACCCTATTTAAGGAACATTATAACTCTTCATCAGCCTCCTTGATGCTCCCTCAAGTCCAGAACGAAACCTTAGTGCATCTTATGAGTGTTTGATCCATTTCGTGTGGATTGTGTACTCTTGAAGAGGAAGAAGGAGAAGAAGGAGAAGAAGGAATTTGGAGGTGCAAGAAGGAGGAAGTAGATCCAAAAGATACACTCCTTTGGCTGCATTTCTTGGTAATCAAGTCTTCATCTTGACTTCTACTTTGTTTGATCACTTTATAGTCCCTTTTTATGAAGTTTTGGACCAAGAATGATTTCTTGTGGGATTTGGACTTCCCCAAGCTAGATCCTTTCAGCTCTAGGAGTTTTTAGAGTAGTAAAGGCATAAAGGTGGAAGTTTTATGCCATTAGAACTCCCCATGCAAAGTTGAAGAGGTTGTTACGGCCTTTTGAGCAAAAAGGGCCATGCATGGATGCAAAGGTAGCAACTTTGTGTGATATTCCGACCCTAGGAGGCTAGATCTGGGTCTTGGATGCCTTGTGCTTATCAGAAATCGTCTGAATAGAGTTGGACATAAAGGGACTCGGCGAGTCAGGCCATTTTCTTGCCCCAAAAGCCTTCTTTTAAGGGTATGAGTTGAGTTGGTAAGGGACTCAGCCAGTCCAAGTCCATATTAGACATGAAGTTCATTGTACTCGACAAGTTCAAGGAGAAACTCGCCGAGTCTAAGGCAATCTTCCAATCTATGAAGATGGACTCGACGAGTTGTTCATACAACCTGGTGAGTCACAGTCTGGACACATTAATATGTGGATGATGAACTCGACGAGTTCAAGGATGAACTCGACGAGTCGGTTGAAGATGGTCCCGATTGTATGGTTGAAGGAGAACCCATCAAGTTCTTGATAGACTCGACGAATTGAGTCGAGGGTTGTATTGGGTTGTAGGAGTATGGACTTGACCGTTGACTTTGACCAAGTTTTACCAGGGTTGACTTTTGGATTATTGTGGTCTAAATGTTGTCTTGGATATTGATAGTTCAGGAAGCCGAAGGGTCAGCGGTTCAGACGTGCCGGTTTGCAGTCAGAAGTGTTCAGCGAGTCTTCCGCAGTGCGAGGTGAGTCTCTTCACTAGGTACATGGGTCTACGACCATAATGTTGGCCCATTATGTTCATGTTTATGTTATGTTTATGAATAGAAGGAAGACCCGGGGGTTAGCCTTAGGCACTTATTGATATATGTTCCGGGTTACAACTTGATGCCGTGCAAGGCCCGAGGAATGTTAGGACGCTATAAGTCTTTGTGATTCTCTGCATGTGTCGGAATGATAGGTTCCGGGTCGGGGGTCCGATGTCGGAGTAAGCCTGAAGTATGTTCGATAATGGTAGGTCTCCGGACCAAGGGTTCGATGTCGAGGTAATCCCAATGAAGATTCTTATGTAGAACGTTAGAATATACATGTTGTCTTCGTGATACAGGTATGTGCCTGGTAGGGAGGTGAGTGCGGGCGAGGTCCCGTATCTCATCATTAGCTGAGTATGGATGGGGTTCCATATCTTGATATTAGCAGAGTAGGGGTGAGGCCTGTGATAGGAAGGATGTGAGTGTGGGTGGGGGGACCCATACCTCACTACTAGTAAGAGTGTGGATGGGGTTCCACTACTTTAGTTGCAGACCAGCCGCGGGGCCCAAGTCAGATGATGCCTTAGATCAGGGTACAGTTAGATTATGTTGATGTATTCTCTAGTATGTTATTTGATTGTATGTATATGTATGGCAGGCGAGGCCCAGAGACAGGCGGGGCTTAAGGGAAACATATATGTATACCGAGCGGGGCTCGATGCCAGGTGGGACCTGATGCCAGGCGGGGCCTGATGCCGGACGGGGTCCGATGCCGGGCGAGGTCCGTTGCGGTGGGCGGGGGCCCAGTATGTTGTTATGTGATCATGGTTATGTGTTAGTGGTATATGGTAGGTTGGGGAACTCACTAAGCTTCGTGGTTACGGTTTTCAGTTTTGGTTTCAGGTATTGCTAGTAGCGGAGGGAAGAGCTCGGGTTGATCGCATGGCACACACCAAAGGAGTTTTAGCATGGGATGTTTACTCTGATAATATGAACAAGTGTTTTGAAAAGATACTTTGATTTGTTATATAACCCTTTTAGTATGATTGAAATGATTTAATACTTACGGTTTAGTAATGTTTTAAAAAAGAAATTTTTGGTCATGATATTTAGGATGTTACAGATCCAGGTTCTCCACCACACACAAAAATTCCTTGGTGACTTTATCATTGAGCTCATTTCCCAAAAAACCTTAATTGAGGATATATAGCAAAATGGCACGGACACCGTCATGAGCCAATATATCATTGAACCGTTGATTCAAGATAAGGAGCTCTAAATCTTCTACAAGTCAAGAAGTGTCTGTGCGATATGGGAATACTCTGGACCGAAATGTATTTTCACCATATCCGTGTTTATACATGGTTGAAAATTTGATCCTTGATCTATGACATCGACCATGTAAAGTCCGATCACAAGACAAAACTCCTCAGGCCCAAATGGCAGTGTACGTCTAGAAAACCTAAAATATAGACGCTCAGCTGCGTCCGTTTTAGTAGTAGGACACAACATATACAGTAACAGCCCATAAATAAGAAGTCCGTCTCCGGACTGAGCTGATAGGTCCAACAAGTAAACGAAGCTAGTTTTGAAAAAATATTGCGCACGAGTTCGTTCAAGCTACTCAAAACTTCATGCAACTTATGACATGAAGCTTTGACAGATAAGTGACCCATCATCCTTTTGTTTGGAAGCTACATAATTAAATTAACATTAAGGTTAAATGAAGTTTTATAAAAGAAAAAAAGTGATAAACAATTAGAGAAAGCATACAATATAAGACTTAATCGTTTCATATATTCTATTTACTTTGTATAAAATACCAAAGGAAATTAATTGACAACATTTTTTATATTTTCTATACTAATAGTATACAAAATATAGTATTGTACTTTGAAAATGATGTGACAATAACATATTTTATAACAAACCCGAAACTACCAAAACAAAATGTTATTTTATCAATACATTATACTTCAAAGTATTTACACATTATAAACATAGAAACTTCTTCAAATAGATAGTACATTGCTATTATATACTAGAATCGAGACATAGAAAATAACATACTTTTTCACAAAGTGCAAACATGGAATCATAACATATATACAATCGTTAAAATACCGTAGAAACAATTTTTTTTCGAACAAAAATGAATATATATATATATATATATATATATATATATATATATATATATATATATATATATATATATATATATATATATATATATATATATAAAACCGTAGGTTTTATGAAAGCTACGGTTTTATATACAAACCTAAGGTTTCTTCTTTTTTTTTCAAAAAAAAATCACATAATCAAAAAAATATACAAATGTTTATTGGTTATAATTTAAAAAAAAAATAAAACCGAAAAAAATAAAACCGTAGGTTCCCAAAACGCCTACGGTTTCGCTATTTTTTTTTTTTTTTTTTTGAGTTTTATAAAAAAAAATCATGAATAAATACTATATATACAATTCCGATCATGTTGGATCAATTAAAAAAAACGAAAAAAAAAATTACATACGTTTCGACGAAACCGTAGGTGTACAAGTCGACACTGAACAAACTATGCATTGCGCACTTGTACACCGTAGGTTTTATATGAAACTTACGGTTTTATTTTTTTTCGATTTTTTTAAAATAAAAACTTAACCCCATATACAAAACCTACTCCTAATCACGAACACGGTAAAATTTTGATGAAAAGTAGACAAACCTAGTTGTTCTTTGGGTGCTCCATTGAGAGAAAAAAGTAGGCAAACCAACAAAACAATAATAAAAATAACATAATTTGAAAAATTAAACATTATATACTTTGGGCTAATGGGTCACGAAAAAGTAAACGGACGGTAAAAACAGTAGTCCATTACCACGAAATACTAGATTTCTAGAAAAAGAGTAACACCCATTGACTGCAGTCAACTGTATGTTGACTACTATTTTGTGGTTTATTATTGGCTAAGATGTATTTTTTGGCTATTTTTTTTATAACAAATTAACAATTATGGCTAGATTAGTAATTTTTCCTATTTTTTTTATTAGACAAACCGTATATGATTTCACAAGAGAAGGGACACAAAATTATTTCTAAATTTCATATTTGTAGGTTATATAATATTTTTAGAACAATCTCTATCTTAATAAACAATACTTTTTATTTGCCACGTGCTCATTCCATATCCCATTTCTCATCAAAGTGAAATTCCTTATGTACCCTTGCATCATTTCCAAATATCTATTTAATTAATAGTTAATTCAAAATAAAGAAAATGACAAAAATAGCCATTTACACTAATGGGATTACAAAAATAGCCAAAAAAAATCAAAATTACAAAATTAGCCCACAATTTCGCAGATGGAGATGCCGCATCTGCGAAATCAGCATCTCATCTGCGAATGTACAAGCACTTAAAGCACAGTTGTGCTTTAGGTGCTTGTACATTCGCAGGTGCTTTTAATTTTTTTTTTAATTTTTTTCTGTATATATAGGGGTAAAATCGCAGATGGAATAGGTCCATCTGCGATTTACTCTCATTCTATCTGCGAAATTGTGGTTTTTTTTGTATTTTTTTTTTAGTTTGACTATGAAATGAATTGGTTTGACTACGAAATCATGTTGCTATATAAAAAGTTTTGTAGAAAAATAGCATTTTGGTTGTTATTTGTTTAGGAACTTTCTCTACAATTTGCTCAAAAAATGATTGAATATTTGGTTTGTCTTGTAACCGGTGGGAGATGGCAAGTTAATGGAACTAATCTGGAATACATATGTCCACAGGGAGATATTTCTGAACTTGCTTTAATATTTTCTGAGTATATTAGTTATAGTGATTTTGTATCTTTGGTAAGAAGCAAAATTGGTTTGTTAGACAAATATAGAATTAGTCTTCGTTTCCACCATCCTAAATTAAATTATTATATAGCTATAGTTGAAGACATGGATGTTAGAATGTTGATAAACGTAATCAAATGTACTAGAGGAAGGGCTGTGAAAGTGTTTGTGGTGGTTGATGAAGTTGAGGAGGTTAATGGGGGTGGTGAAATTGGAAACCAGCTTGTTGGTAATTTATGCAGTTATAAAGGGAGCAACGATCTGATAGGTACTTTCAATACTCCTAGTGTACCTCAGTTTCACAGTGTTGCTGAAAATGTTAATGTTACTTATTCACCTATTCACTATGTGGATCCTGAGAATTACAAGCATGTTGGTGATGATGATGTTGGTGCTTATCTTGATGATGTGGGTTGTCGTTGTGATGATGTTGCCGAACAAGAAGTTAAAGTTATAAGTATGCGTGTGGTAGATAAAACTAAAAAGAAAAAAAATTCAAGTCAAAAAAATGAAAAAAATCATGTTTATGGGCATTATGTTGATGTTGGTGATGTATGTTTAGATATAACCGAGCTACAAAGCAATTCCGATAGAGATGAGTTGGGTGATGAAGTTAAAGCTAAGTTTCCTGATAACCTTTTTCACGGTATGCCCCGTGTACCAGCATGGCCAGTTGATATTAATGAAGATATCCCAACACAGATGATAGACATGAATCTTCAAAAGATTCAATGTGAGAGTATATTTAAGAACAAAGAACTTTTAAAGCGGTGTATTGGTAAAAAATGTCTTCGAGATGGTTTCCAGACGAGGACAAGTAGATCCACCAAATCAAGGTATGAAGTTGTGTGTGTTTCGAAAAATTGTTCTTGGTTACTAAGAGCAAAAGCAATTAAAAATTCTGATGGACTTTTCCAAGTGAATAAATTTGTTGATGTACACACATGTTCTTCAACATTGTTGCAACCTAATCATCGACAAGCAAACAAATATGTTTTGGGTGAATATGTTGCTGATGTTTTGGCTGGAGACTATAGTAGAGTTTATCGGGGAAAAGAAATTGTTAATGATATGAATGCTCAATTGAATATCAATATCTCATACCATCAGGCATGGCGTGCGAAGCAATATGCATTGTTGTCGTTAAGGGGTACGAAAGAGGATTCTTTTACCAAACTTCCGGCGTATTGTCACAACTTGGCCAAACATAATCCGGATACTGTCACACATATTAAAACAGATGCTGATGATCGCTTTGAGTTTTTGTACGTCGCACTCGGTTGCTCGGTTAGTATTATCATATTATATTAATTTTTTAATATTTATTTTGGTGTATTTGAATAGATATACAATGTATTGTAGGTACGCGCTTTTGTCAATTTTTGTAAGCCGACCCTAGTAGTAGATGGAGCTCACCTAAAGGGCGAGTTCAAAGGTACCATGTTACTTGCAGTTACTAAGGACGGACAAAACCAAATATTACCGGTTGCATATGGTATATGCAAAAATGAGTGTACCGATTCTTGGACATGGTTTTTTCAAAAACTACATGATTGCATAGGAAATATGCAGGAGCTTACAATTATATCTGATAGGTCTCCATCTATAGCAACATCCGTTGCCAACATTTTTCCTCACGCTCATCATGGAATATGTAGTGTCCATTTGTATTTCAACATAGTATCTAGATTCGACAAGAGTAAGACGGTTAAAGGAATTTTTTGGGAGGCGTGTAGGGCGTACACAGTTGATGCTTTTGATGCTGCCATGGATGTTATGAAAAAGACAAAAGAACCAGTATGGGAATACTTAAAAAGTATAAATCCAGAAACCTGGTCAAGGGCACATTTTAAAGGGAACCGATACAATCTTATGTCGTCTAACAGTGCGGAGTCTATAAATGCATTATCTAGACACGCACGTAAGGTGCCAATACTTATGTTGATCAATTTTTTTCGTGCTACAATGCAACAATGGTGGTTTCAAAGACGTAACTTTGCAGGTATTAAGTAAATTTGTAATATTAATGTTTTATTAGTTTTGATGTTATTGATCTTAACTTCTTCATTTTAGCTGTTTTTTTTAGTGGAAGCAACAACAATACTTACCCCTTGGGCGGATGAAGTTGTAAAAGAAAACAAGAAAACTTTTACCAAATGGGATGTTCGCATGATCTCAAATACGAAATGCGAGGTCAAAAAGGGGGCACAAAATGTGATAGTTGATTTTCAACATATGACATGTACATGTAGGCATTGGCAACTTGATGGGATACCTTGTGGTCATGTCATAAGATGTTTAACAGTGAACAATTACCAAGACTGCTCGAGGTTTGCATTAAATGCTTACCTTACCGAAACACTGAGGAAAACATATGAGGAATCAATAAACCCTCTGCCAAAGCCATCCAAATGGGAGATCCCCGATGATTTGATGATTGTTAAGCCACCTATAATGGATAAACGTCAGCCAGGCAGGCCAAGAAACACAGACCGCATTCCATCCCAAGGCGAGGGTCCAATTATAAAAGAGTGTTCTACATGTGGTCAACTAGGACACATGAGAAATAATTGTACTGGAAGGGCGTCCGGTAGCAGAGCAGGTCACATAATTTCTACTGCAGAAATGGCATATAATATTGGTGGTTCAGCGGGTTGCTCACAAACCTATAATGCTGATTTTGATATAAAACAACCTTGAAATTAAGAGTAATGATGAGTTGTTTACTTATTATGTATTGTAATATTTTTATTAACTCTTACAAGACATTGCTATGCTTTCATATTTTAGTTAAGTTTGTTGATTATAACAATGAATGAAGCCTTTATATTATAAAATATAGTTTGCAGATTTTTTTTAACAGTTACAACATGTTATTTAAAAAAACAACAAACGATCCTTTTACAACCTAATCTGTTTCATAATAATATTAGAACAACTTTGTAACTAATTTTTAAACTCAGGGAACTGCAATGGGTACTTCTCTTTCTCCATTGTTATATAGTCATCCCTAATTCTCATTTTGTCTTCGAAACGATCCTTTTTTACCATAATGTGTATCAACTGCTCATCCTTCTCAGCAAGCCATTTTTCAGTCGTTTTGATTGCCTTCTTACTCTTTTTATCCAATCTTTATGCTCTTTGATTTTGTTTTGATTGAGGTCAATCCATTCTTGAGCTTGTTTGCATTCCGATTCAACATCATTAGCAAGTTGAGTGAGAAGTCGCGATGACTCTTTGTCCTCTTCTTGTTGTGCTTCAGCCTTCTTTAATTCTTCAAAATTTTCATGTGACATATATGGCCCGGCTGAAGAGGGTGTAAAAAAAGGGTCTGCCAAATCACAGTAGTAACAATATACTTCGTTGCATGAGCAAATTTCGAATTTGTGTGAGGAACTCATAATAAAGTCGATATTGTATTAAACTGGAGCTATAAGTGGTATTTATACATACTAGACAGTAATGAGAAGTCCAACTTTGAAATGACTAGACAGTAATGACAAGTCACTGTAGTAACCTGCACATCGTAGTGGGACCCTTAAGTGACAAGAGATAAATGATAGTTTGACATGATAAAACACTGCATAAAGCTGGAAATCGTAGTCCAAATATAACCATTTCGTAGTCAAAGTATTAATTCACAGTCTATTTATTTATATAAATAGATGTTTAAGATCTAAAAACCAAACACCCAAATCACCTAAACGAAACGAACTCCCATTATTAGAAATGTCGTCGAATGCAGCAAGTTCTTCGAATGAAGTACCTGGTTCCAATTCTGAAAGGCCATGGACGACAAACGAGGTGTTAGTTCTAAAATCTCTATCTAACACGAAATTAAACAAACGATATTGGACATCATATGAATGAAATATATAATTTTGGATGACAACCTCACCGCCTACTACGTAAGGTTGCAGGCGCAACATGGAGAAGTCATGAGAAACAGCAAGAACTGGAGGAGGAACGGGGCTTGTTGATTTGATATCAACCTTCTTTTTTGTTCTTCTTTTTTGCTTCGGTGTCGTGTGCAACTAAAAACAATACTCAAATGTTTAAATCTATATCTTTCAGATAATTCACATAAACATAAAATCATGAGTTTATAAATAAAACGAATACCTCGGTGTAAGGAGGGCACAAATATTGTGATGGTTTTCGAATCCTCGGTTTATCGGGTGTAACTTCTTTGCCATCATACTCATCAAAATAATCTACAATTCCCGTTATTATTATTTCGTCTTCGTCCGGCACATCATCATCAAATTTGTTCCCCGCATTGTCATTCCTCTCCTCCGACTCCTACATTAAAAATAAAACTTTATACTTAATAACGAAATACACATAATTTAATAAGCAATAATATCTAATTAAATAAATGATTTAATCTACTAAAAACAAAATATAAATTAATGTAACTATAAGAACCTCTTTAACTTCACTATAATCATTTACATCAAACACATCATCATCAAATTTGTTCCCCGCATAGTCATTCCTCTCCTCCAACACCTACATTAAAAATATAACTTTTTACTTAATAACGAAAGACACATTATTAAAAAGTAATTATTAAAATCGTAAAGGTAATATCTATAACAACCTTGTCGTCTTGAATATCACCAAAAACATTTTCAGTTGTATTGTTTTTATTCGTCACTTCATCTTGCACAACCTATATTTTCAAATATAAAATATGAACACAGGTATTCATAGATGTTAATAAATTTTAAAAAATAATGTAGCGTGTAACTAACATGTTCATCATATTTTCTTTGTGACACTATCGGATCATCAAAAGTAATGTCGTTCCAAAATTGTTCAGTATTCACTTCTTCAACAAAAACCTCTGTAGGTTGTCGGTTCATAAACACATGTTGCTCCAGTGCATGTAGCCGTTTCAACACCTCGTCTAGGTTGTGTTTCCCACTGCCCCAACCTCTACCATGAGAGCGACCATTGGACGACATACTAGACGAAGATTCGTCTTGTCTCCTAAAATGGTCCCGTACTGGGGATGGAACTGTTTTCCCTTCACCATATACATACTCTTGAAATGACATATAATAACAAGATGCCATCTCACCATCACCCGGTAACATGTTTTGTCTTGGTGGTTGCCCCTCCTAAAAAATTAAACAGATTAAAAATGCATATAAAAGTATAATAATCAAGTTTATTAATAATAAACGAAAAATTTATAAACCTGTATCTTTGACCAAATCTTGTTCACGTCAACCCATTTCAATTTTTTTGTTCCACTCCATCGTTTGATCCGAGGCAAGTCTTTATTTTTTCTCAATACAAATCCACATGCACGAACAGCCGGAATCATCTCATATATCCATATCTACAATTTTTACAATTACAGTAATAAAAGTTAAAATTAAAATAAAAAACATAACAATAAAACAATTTAAATATAAGAAAAAATTTTATACCCTTATTGGAGCCGTAAATCCTGAGACGGAGTACTTTAAAGTTTGACGACTCTCAGAAAGTGATAAATAATTATGTATTTTGTTCCATGTATCCTCAAGGTCAACATAAGTAAAATCCCAGAGATAGCTACCCCAAGCGAAGCTAACAAAACAAAAAAACAAAATTGGTTATTATATAAATTATAACTTTAATAAAATAAAACTTTTAACGTAAACAAAATATACCTGTTCCAGAGATCCAAATTCTCAGCCAAAAAAAACCAATCTTGTGGCACCCGATCATTAACTTCTTTACGCAAAAAACCTTCACACAAAATGTATATCAAACATACTCTAACTGCATCAACATCGTCAAGTGCTAAGAATGTTCGATTTAAAATTAAACGTTTCAGGTCGCCGATTTTCACCGAACTATTAGTATGGTCCGGAAATAGCCGTTCACGCAATAAACATCTTTTTTTACTGCTTAATAATTTTTCCGACCCTTTTCTCCCAATGTTTTTTGGATACTCCCCAAAATTGAAGCCGGTAATCAAACAAAACTCTTCCGGCCCATAAACCATTTCGTATTGCCTACTCGAAAATATAATCGTTTTATTCTATCTAGAGATAAAACAGGGTCCGACCGGATCTGATGAAGGAACATTTTATTAAACAATAATGCGTCCCCTTGTAAACGAGGGGCATCAATAAAATAACCAAATACGGTATCTCTGAAAATGGCACGTTTGGCATCATCTAAAAGTTCAAATACTTCTCATATGTTACCGTCCGAGCCTTTTAAGTTCGCAAAGGCTTTCATATTGACAAAACTAAAATCATGCTGCAAAAAAAAACACAAAAACAAATTAGAGAACTAAAAAATATTTTGTTTTTAAAATATATGATTATGAACTACAATAAGTACATAAACAATTAGTAATGCAAATACAATTTCTTAATTAATAATTTATATATTTCCGATAAAAAACAATAACATACACATATATAAACAATTTTCCAAGTTATACAACAAATATATTTACGATAAAAAACAATATCATACATAATTATATAAACATTTTATTAAACAAATTTTCAACTTAAACGACAAATATATCAACGAAAAATTTTCAACTTAAACAAATTTTCAACTTAAACGACAAATATATAAACAATTTTTATCTTTCTAATTAAAACTAACATTTTATAACCATATAAACAAACAATTTTTCAAATAAAACGACAACCAAATTAACAATTTTGCAAGTTATACGACAACTTTATACAAATTTTCAACTTATGCGACAAACACAAACAATTTCTAACAATATATATACGACAAATTTTCAACCTATACAAATGTTATATTATACGACAAATATATATACAAACGACTATTTTGCACATACTATAATTTAACTATTTTTCACTTTATATAAACAATTATACGATAAGAATATACAAGTTTTCAGGTTATACAACAACTAAACAAACAACAAATATAACAAAATGTAAACATTATCTACGCAGTCTCTACTTGTACATTCAAACAAACACTAACAAAATAGCATTTAAACTTCAAGTATACTAAAGAAATATTAAAACTATCAAACACAACAAAATTACCCTTTTTTAACACTAAATAATACAATAAATGATAAAATAAAAAAAAGTTTAAACATTAAAAGAGTTAAAATCTAACCATATTTGCGGGATTGTTGACATAATCCTCCATTTTCTTCAAAAACTAGCCAAAATTCCGAGAGAAGCCCAAAGATAGAGAGAGTTTTTGTGTAGAGAATGGTGAAAAATGGAGAAAAAAAAACATTTATATAGTGAAAGAGAAGGGGATTTCGCAGATAGACATCAATTTCGCAGATGAGATGCTGATTTCGCAGATGGGGCATCTCCATCTGCGAAATGGCTGACTAATTTTGTAATTTCGATTTTTTTTTGGTTATTTTTATAATGCAAATAGTGTAAATGGCTATTTTTGTCATTTTCTCTTCAAAATATCCATAAATTTTAATCATTCGTTGACGTTATTTCAACATCTTTTAATTCGAATTCCGTTTATTGAGGGATGTATTTGCAATATTTTTGGCAATTATTTAAAATTAATATCACATAATTACAATCATCCATTTAACATTTCAAAATAGCTATCTATTCCAACAATAGAGTAAACCACATAAAATTAATAGAGTAAACACGTAAAGTTAGTAGTAACCATATTTCAAGTCCATTAATTTATGTTATGAACATAAATGGTAGCTTTTTCTATATATTTATTTTGATTATTGCTTCCTTAATATACCATTAATTATAATTTACACGTTTAAGGTTATAATTCATAGATTGATTAACATAGGAATAAATCTTGACCAATTAGTTTAATCCTGCAAAACCTCCAACCTTAGCATATATTGTGTAAGGTCAAAACCAAACTGTGTAACTATATAGACAATGAAATTGAAAGATGCTTTCAAACTGTGTTTAGTTTAATATGTTTTAAGACATTCTTTTGGACATTATATATATAATGTTTTTTTGAGTATTTTGTTTTCTTTAAGAATTCATGTTAAGGCTGTTTCCCTTTTAATTTTATTTTAGATTGAATTCGGTTATCACAAAAAGTTTATTGTCAATGGTACATTGTCATTTTTATGTCGTTCAATCTGTCCACGGGACGGGTATAACACTAGTTTTAATTAAAAAATAAAAAAAACAAAACCTAGGAGCTAGTTGAAAAGCAATTACATGGAAATGATGTTAATTAGACTTTGAATCCGAGCAACCCAATTAATGGAGCATTTAGCCAAATTGTCCAATTAAAATTCTACATAGGTTTTTTATATTTTGAATTTGTCCAAGACTTATTCCGTCGAATGAAACAAATATATAAAGCAAAACCAAGTAAAATCAACAATGAAAGTATATATATATATATATATATATATATATATATATATATATATATATATATATATATATATATATATATATATATATATATTATTAAACATATTGTCTATTTCTTGATGAAAATTAAGAGGTACACTATTATAACACTGTTTACAAATCTATTAAGCCTAACGAAAACATATATTCTCCCGCCCCTATGTCTAAACGTAGAAAACCCTAATATCATCTACAAACCATCGTTTCTCCCAAATCTCTTCTGTCTCTCTACTTGATCTCTTGAATCTTCAGCAGGCCTCCGTTACCACCACCCTCATGACGTCGTCGCTACAACCCAGAAGTATGTCACCGACCACCCTGTTCTTCTCTCTCAACTAGATGATCGTCCCCCTGGAAGTCCACCATTTCCGCCACCGCCATTCACCACCCCGTAGAAGTCCACCTTTTCTGCCACCGCCCTTCACCACCCAGATCTGGTAAAATCTCCCTCTATATTTTACGATATTTCACAACCATCACCATCACTCCAAAACCCGAGATCTCATATGCAGTGTCACAATCGTCGCCGTCATCCACAGTCAACACCAGAATCGTTGCACTGTTGTCCCCACCATACGCCACCAACATCGCACGCTTCTCTCCATGACTCATAAAAACCCTGAATTTGAACTTCTTCACCCCTGCATACCACCAAACATATATTCAACGTCTCTTTCTCCCTCTCTCTCTCTCTCAATATTATTGTTTCTTATTCTCGATTTTAGGTACAACATCGATGTACATGGTATGATTTTGTTTTCATTTATGGGGTTATTGGATCACACTTTAAAGAGTTAGTCTGTCTCTTGTATATATATTATCCATAAAACACACGGAAATACAATGACATGTCTCTCTGTACTCATACACACAAACACGAACAAATGAAGGTTGATTTCTGGTTCTTTTTGTCAATATTTATGGAACATGGGTCTCTCCAGAAACCCTTGTTTTCGGCCTTACATGGACAAATCAGTTTAACTAAAGAGGAACTAATTCTGTGTTTTTCATGTTGAAATTTTGATAGGTTTAAAGGGAGAAGAAAAGGAACCAGAGACGCCTACTGATTGTAATTAATTTTTCGTTTTTTTTTCTGCAGCGAAACACTTATCTGAAAGGTGGTTTTTTTTTGTAAAGGTCACTTTCATCCTCTTATTTCATTTGATTTGGGTTTGATTTTGGTTTTGTAATTTTCAATAGATGAGAAATTATTGTTTTTGCTATTAATGTGCCTTTAGCAGCCACATGTTTCTTGCAGATTTTGGTATGATTTGTAGACCGTAATCACAAAAAAAGGAAGATGCTTGAGGTAAGTTTTTAAGGAGTTAGTAATCTTGATTATTCTTCTCTTTGTTTATTTATTCTGGCATTTTCATGCTTTTAAGGCCATCTTTGGTACTCAGATTCTCTGCCAGTTAAGGTATCTTTCTATAAGTATATGTGTTCATTAATAAATCCAGGAAAAAGAGCTCGATGTTCAATCTGGTCGGCATCTAGGTTAAGCTATTTGACTTATTTTTCTGAATTTCCATCACCCCTTCTTCACGTTTCTCACTTAACTTTCTCTCCCATTTAACGCATATAGATCCGCAGAGGAGCAATGATGGTCCTCTATCCTTCTTTACATTCATCAACAATCCACTCATGTCTCCGTTAACCAAGCCCTACCATGGATGCAACTAGCTCCTCCCCCTTCCCCTATGTTTCAGATACATTGATTTATATTTTCTGATTTAGTTTTTAAATCAATTTTTTCCCATTCATGATTTTTGATTTACATGTGGTTTTTTATTCTTATTAAAATAAATACAATTTGTGGGTCTATGTTTAATTGTATGTGTGAGTTTAACTTTGTGTTTATAGGACCAATGTCTAAGGCCATAAAATGAAGCTACTTAATGCAAAATGTGTAGGTGCGGTTAATTTCACTAGTTCTGCAATCAGACATACACATATTTGTTTTGAATTTTTCAGGTTTTTGGTTTTGACTAACTGTTCAACAATTGTAATACATTTTTGACAAATTTTTGGTTCTTGATTTGCAGGTTTTAACTGATTCAGGTACCACAACAGTATCAAAAGAAACCATCACCAATCTTCACTAGAACCTATTCGATCCATAACAATAACATTCCATGGGTAAGTATCCTACGTGAATTTGTGTACTGCTAAAAACTCAATAATTTGTCTTTTTGTTTGACATTTTTGTTTGGTAAGTCCCGATAAAGTATTTATTAGCTTATTAGATGTCATTTTGTTTTTAACCTATTGGAAACTATCGATCTTGAGCTTTTTATCAGGTTATTTTTATTTATTTATTTTTTTTGTAGTAAAAGGTTAAAGTTTATAGGCAAAGAGTTAGCAAAGCAGGTATTACGGCTGACTTTCATGGTGACATTATGCATTTATTTTAATCACATTTTTGTATTTTTCAAGAAAAGAAATTTCAATTTTGACAAAAAAAAATCTATGTTTTAATTTGGTGGATTTATAAACAAACCAACAACAAATGGTGTTGCTATGACATCCATCATTCATTTGATCTGCAACATGCTTATTACACTTTTGATACAATATTTAACATATTTGGTTATGTTTGTATCAATGGATTAATTATAACCAAAAAATAATTATTCTTGACAGGATCATTTAATGATGTCCGAGCTAATCCTTGCCTCCTTGGTACTTCCAGGTATGATTCAATTTCCCCATATGTTAAGGCTTAATGCAAGAAATTACAGTATACTTTTATTTTATTAAATATAATAATGCACTTTATTTTTTTGGGATTGATTTTCAAGAATAGAATGTCTTATTCAAATGGAAGTGAATTTTTTGATAAGTGGAAGTAAGTTGTTTTATCTTGCCATTAGCAATTTTTGTACTTGATGCATTGCATTTAGCCATTTTTGGATCAAATGCTAGAAATAGCTACATTTTTTTTGTCAAATATAACAATATACTTCCATTTTTGTTTTTATAGATTTTCCAAAGTAGAATGTCTGAGGTAAATGAAAGTAGATTTCTTGAGTTGTGTGTGTTGTTGTTGCTATGTGTGTATGTGTAGTATATGAGAGTGTGTTTGGTGACAATAGTCAAATTCGGGTCAAGTCTAAGCCGGACAAGGTCAACGAGTCAAACCGGTCAACCCAATTAAACCTTGTATAATAGGGTTTGCATTATGTAATTTCTGTATACCTCACTATCTTAATGAGAAAACGTCACTTGGAAAGTTCGTGTGTTTAAAATTCTTTAACTTTAGTGCTAAACAATAAACAAGAACAATAAAACAATGTTGCAAACTCATAGGGAGTGTGTAAGATCCTAAAACATGGCATAACGGGGTTTACGGACCTTGCATTTCGAAGCCGGACACTCACATTCATCACACACGAAACCGCTCTCAATCGTTTTCACTCTATCTCTTCTTATCGAGAATCTCTCCCAAATATCTCTTTGTATGTGAAATCTCTCCAAGTATGTCAAATCTCTCCCAAATCTCTCTAAGTATGTGAAATCTCTCCCAAATATCTCTTTGTATGTGAAATCTCTCCAAGTATGTCAAATCTCTCCCAAATCTCTCTAAGTATGTGAAATCTCTCCCAAATATCTCTTTGTATGTTAAATCTCTCCAAGTATGTCAAATCTCTCCCAAATCTCTCTAAGTATGTGAAATCTCTCCCAAATATCTCTTTGTATGTGAAATCTCTCCAAGTATGTCAAATCTCTCCCAAATCTCTCTAAGTATGTGAAATCTCTCCCAAATCTCTCTCGAAATCTCTCCCAACTTTCTATAATCACTCGGGGCATCCCGACCCTCGAATTTGGCGAAAACAGCCCAAAAACGGAAGTCTAAGCGAAAAACGGACTTAAGGAACCGAAACCCCTCTTAGGAACCGAAACCCCTCTTAAGAACCGAACCGAACCTCCTGATGAAGAGGAACCGAACCGAAAGTACTGTTCACTACTAACCGAACCTCGCTTAAAAGGAAGAACCGAACCCGAAGGTACTGTTCACTACAGTTCACTCGATTCTGACTTCTCCGGACCGAACCCTCGCCCTTCGCTTCTCGCTTCTGGCTCGCGCCTCTCGCTTCCGACTCAGCACCAGCAAGGACCGAACCTCGGCCTAGGGACCGAACCTCGGCCTAGGACCAAGAGGCCTCGCTGGGAAGCCTTTTTCTCCCGGTTTTCGATTAAATTCGCGTTTTAAGCCCGTTTTTAATTGTTTTAACACGGGATTTTCACCCAAAACTTTATTTTAACATATAAAACCCCTAAATTAATGATTTAATCACATTTTAAGGATAAAACCTTATCCAAAAGAGAGTAGGTAAAGTACAAAGGTAGAGTGTTGAGTTTACCTTATTTTATGACACAAGCAACCCCATACCCACTCCATGATTAACCCACACTCATCCCCACCATACCTTGTCACTTCCTTGTACTTTTTACCCCTCTCACAAGCCATCCCCACGTTCTAGGGCTGGTCACTCAACCTCTCTCCTCATTTTCTTTCAATCACTCTCATTCCACCAAAGATCCAACTCCAATTTTTCTCTCCAACTTTTCTCTCTAATTCAAGATCCCATGGCTGATCATCAAGTGTTCTTCCACTCTTGGTAAGTGTAATTCATCCTCCTTGTGATTTTTACACTTCATTCTACTCAAATCATTGATAGCTTATACAAACTCCATAACTATGATGCTAGATTCTCAAAGTTGGACTCCATTCACGGACATAACTAAATTTTTAGGGGTGTTATATGTTAAAATAAAGCTTTCATCAGAAAAGTTGGACTCCATTCACGGACTGTTTTGGGCAACTTAAACATTTTTGTTTGAAAAACTGTTTTAGGTGTAAGTAGTTCCAGTTATTAGCTTTAAAATGACTACTTGCACATCTCCATACGATTTTTCTATAATTTATGGTGATTTTTACAAAACTGCCTATCATTTCAAACACCAATCCGGACCAGTCTGTGATTATGGACTTTTTCACACAAGTTGGAGGTCATTAAAAATCATGATAAAAATTTTGATTAAACTAGACACATTTTGGTAACTCACAGAATTTACGGATTTAGTTTTCAGCTTCGTATGATTTTTCTATGAATTTTCAAAAACAGTGTAGAAAGGTTGAAAATTTGTTAACAGCTTATAACTTTCATAACACTTTGTATTATGTTGAGCAAAGTGTATAACGATAAGATCCAAATATTGAATGTGTTTCCATGTTAGTTTATCATCATAAACTGAAATATAGTCATTCATGATAAGATTATTCATTCATTTAGAACACGTATACTAAGCTATAATGAGCATAGTTTATGGATTCATAGCATTAAAGCATTCATAAAAGAATTCTTATACATTACAAAACGTTTTGGATAAACTATAATAGGTATAGTTTATGTATCATTTACTTCTCAAACTTATTTACCAAAGGTTTTCCGTTTAGTTCACGTAAATCTATTAATGAATAAATTTGTGAGTCATTCCCTTCGGTTACTTCCAAAGTAACAAAGTCAAAAAGTCCTGTAAATTGTAACCAGAGTCTCTTGTAGGGAGAACGTGATAGTTGTGTATAGATCTATATTGGGTTTGACAAACCCACACCAGAGCTGCTTGCAACAGCTAGACCGGCAGGTCTGTGGTGACAAGTGTCATTTAACGGCGACGCCTGAAGAACGTCGCATTACGAGGCCGGCTATGTCAAGTATGGTTATAATAACTCACAGAAAGTATTAACAAACTTAAGAATTTACGAGAATTTCACTAATATCATACGCGTTTATATTGAAATAAACTCACGTTATTTCTGTAAATAAAGAAGATTACTCATACGTTTCAGTCTTTGGATACAAGACTACAGTATTCATTTTAAGGAAAATATCGGATTTTTCTGGAATAACTATACAATTACGAGACAAGCTTTTTTTCATAATTATATACAAAAACTTATGAACTCACCAACCATTGTGTTGACACTTTCTCAAACTACTTGTATTCTCAGGAAATCGCTAAACAGGTAACAAAGTACTTTTGAGGATGGGGCGTTGAGGCGTCAAACTTATCATATTTTGACAACATATTGTAATTGATTTTGAAACATGTAATTCATACAATGATGTAACTCATTCAATTATATATATGTTGGTTGTGTTTACTTTCATCACTATTGCCATTGTTGTTATGATACTACACATGAAGTCCTCCACCCCCGGACGTTTCCGCCATCCTTGGTTTGGGGGTGTGACAGATTGGTATCAGAGCACGGTTTATAGTGAATTAAGTATATCAAACAACATAGGATATACAAACTATAAACACATTTGGGACTATGAGTCTCTGATTTTAGAACATTCTAACCGATTATACTTTTAGAAAACGAATAGTTCTTGTTTAAAAGTATACCTACATGCATTGCATACTCGCGTAGTGTCATAACTAGAAGAACATAAGCTAAAAGAAGAGGAGTTGAACGCTACGAGTATGCCTTGGTATGAGTAATCAGTTTTTGGGAAGGATATAGCCTGATCAACTATATTAGTCCGGGAAGTGACTTACTCATATCGGGGGATAGTCGTAGGAGGGCAACAAGTCTAATAACCTAACTTCACCCTACAAAGAGTGTTATAAGAACCAAATCTAAACATTTAAAATACTATAGGAGTATTTGTATGTTGCTATATCGCAATATTATTAATATCTACCGCTATCTGCTTCTTACCCCTCTATTCTCGCGCAGACGACATGGCAGGATTTCACCTACCAGGAGACCTATACTTTCCCAACCAGGGAAATGCCGGCTGGATTGAGGAAGAGCCCGAAGAGCTGATTGAAGAGGATCCCAAAGAGGATCCCGAAGAAGAACCCGAAGAAGAAGAAGAGGAGGTAGACGAAGAAGAAGAAGAAGAAGAAGAGGAAGACGACAAGGTGGACATGGATGAGGATGAAGGTGAAGAAGAGCCAGAGGAGGAAGTCTTCAACCCTCCTTACATTGCGAGGGTACCTGCAAACCGCTGGGGGGCACAACGGGCCTGAGCCCCGTTGGGTAACCATGATCGAGAGGTGGAGTCGGCAACAACGCCAGAGGTCACCCTATGGCGACCAACGAGGTTACTATGACCTCAGTCACGGGGGACCTGCTGACAGAGCTCTCCCCGTTATGACCCAGCACATCACGAACTTGGGGAACCAGAGTAGGGAAATGGCAGACCAGGTTCAAAATCTCAGCGCTATTACGGCAACCACCGATGCACGCACCCGGGATTTGGAGAGGGACTTCTATCCATTGGACCAAATCATCGAGGACCTTACCGCTGCTCGAGCGGAGGTAAGGGAGTACCAGGAGAGGCACGCAGCTCTCGAGGAGAGAGTGATCGCGGCCGAACGCCGGATTTCAGAGCTTCAGGGAGTCTCGACCTCATCCCAGGGCCACCATGGACCAGATGCTACCCGCCACGAGTAGTGTTCGCGCTACTTATATTTTGTTATAAATCTAGGATTTCGAGTATGCGTTGGTGCTACTCTTTATTGCGAATAGGTTGACCTTGCGACTAAGTGATCACACTAGTCAAAGGGGCTTTCGTACTGCCAAAACTTTATCTTTTATTATGATGTAATGTAGACCCTTATGAGGTCAAATTCCTCAAAACAATATGTACTAACAAATTATCAATGAATGTGGCATGTATTTTACTTCCTTGGATGCTGACACGAACCAAGCACATGACTCTGCTAGGGTCAACACTATTTAATTCATAAGTTTAATTGCATAAACTTTGCGATGAATTACCTTCTAAATTAATAAACTCGGACAAAATACAATTGAGATGAAACAAGTAACGCTCGACTCATTATCACCATTGAGGTCTTACCGATAAGTCTTTCTTTTTATTTTTTTTATGCCAGAACCATGCCACCAAGGAAAAGACCAAGACCTTCCGGAAACTCAGCACCACCCCCTCCGCCACCACCTCTGGAGTTTGATCCTGTGATGTTTCAGGCTGCAGTAACAGCAGCCGTGGAGGCAGCAATGTCGCAAATGGGTACAAATTGTCACACCCCCAAACCAGGCGGCGGAAACGTTCGGGGGCTGTCGTGACTCAATTGAATACCATAACATTGAATATATATGAAACGTAACAACATTCGTCACCATGCATTAATATAGTACAACCAGTAGAGTTTACATGAAATACATTGTTTAAACATTACATTCCCAAAAATAAATTGTTCAGTTCGTTAATAAATAAACTGCAAGCCATCACTGAGTACGATTTCCTTGAATTCACTGGTTCCCTGAGAATACAAGTATTTTGAAAAACGTCAACATGTGAAATGTTGGTGAGTTCATAAGCGGTATTTGAAAAAAAAACAATGTTTCGTATCGTTTGAAAACCACCAGAAAATCCGATATTTTCTGAAAAGAAATGCTTTTGAAAACGTTTGTGAAGATCCATAGGTATGCTTGTTTGTTTCTATACTTGTAAAAATTGTTCATTGAAGTTATATGCATTTCGAATCTGTATGTATTGAAAACCCTAGGAAAACCCGATGTTTTCCTAATTTCTTGAATTCCATGAAGATACATTGAAACCATTGCATAGCGTGTAGTGTCAGTCCCAGGCGACGTTGGATTATTTTTGAGCATGATTAATTGCTACAAACACGCATTACACAAACGACCAGTTTATAGCTATACTAACGATCCCGTAGGCGTCGTCCGTACTAATCACGTTATCCAACCGCCCTGACTATGAGTAGTCCCACATCCGAAGAGAAAGAGGGCACGAAGACCTCGATGACTCCATTAACCGGTTGGGGATAAAAAATGTACGAGGGGTCCCAGACCCGCCTCGCATGAAATGTCGACTTTACTAGCAATACCAAAGGACCCTTGGGGACCAGTAGTATACAAGCCATTGAAAGTCCTTTTACGTTGTGTTAGATCGGTAAAACCCAACACTTCGTAAGATAGAGGTCTTCGGGCCTTAAGATCAGGTCATTGGGCTAGCTAGGCCCAACAAACAAGATTTTACACTTTTGGGGCCCAAAGATGGTGCGTAGACGTCTGTGCACACTCGCATGTATATTGAATTCCCAAACGTTACTTGTATGAATCGTAGTGTCGTAGTGTCGTCGTGTTAGTAGTTTCGGATTTTTATTGGTTCGAGACCGAACCAATTTGTTTAACAACGACTTTTGGTTTTGTAATGTATTGTATTTCGTCGATAGTCGCGGTGCCATCATTTGATCAAATTGCGTGTATTGAATTAGCCTTGAAAGTTTTCTGTTTTCAGCCCCTCATTGTTTGTAAAATTTACTTTTTCAACCCTTTAATTAAATACTTTCCGGTTTGGTCCTTAAATCAATTTTCTTGACATTTTAACACCAAAAATTATTGAAATTGATATTTTTCAGCATATTTTTCAATGAAAACAGTTTAAGTCCCTGAAATTTCAGTTTTCTCGGTTATAACCCTTCTTTTTCGCAACTTTGACAATTTTGGCCCAAATTGTAAAATTTTTGCAACTATGGTCCTTTTTAAATTTAAAAAGCATTTTAAACCTTTGAAAAGGACTTGGAACACTTATAGTCCACTGTTTTACAGAAAAACACAGTTTTGGCCCTCCAAAACAGAAAATCTCGCATAATGGGCCTCATTGGGCCGAAAATGTCATTTTTAGCCCATTAAGCTTGAAATTTATGTTTTTAATCCTCTAAATGAGTATATTTCCAGAAATTGTTTTATTGAAACTGTTTTGACACACCTCATCCATCAGAATTCGTGATATGTCTATTTGGGCCCTTAATTTTGTATTTTTCACATTTTAGGTCCAAAAATTGTGTTTTTAGCCCAAAGAAATTGTTACTAAGCCATTTAGCTATTTCTCTAGAAACACTTTGTATGTAGAAATATATTTGATGCTAAAATCATTTAACATAAGGTATATCTCGGTTTTGAGGGGTTTTATGGCTAGATCCAACATTATAACACACAAAAGCACACATATAAGCATGGAAATCATACAAGGCATACAAAACACATATAGATCTACACTTTCACTTGTATTCCCCCCCCCCCCCCCCCACAAAACTCATAAAAACAGAAAATAGGGGGTATGAAGCTCACCTTGGTGTGTGATTTCGGTTTTTGAAGAAAAGATGGAAGAAAACTTGGTGATTTTTGGCCTTAGCACTCTTTCCTTGAAGATCTCGAGTTTGAGGTGCTTCTAGGATGTAAGATCACGATTTTTGCATGGATTAGGAAAAGATTTTGATAACAAAAAGAATCTAAGTCATAGATCCAAGCATAATCTTACCTTAGATGAAGAATTTGTGGAAATTTCCTCTTGAATGCTTCCTAAATTTCGAGATCTTTAAGTGGAGAGGGAGGAGTTTTCTTGAGTGTTCTTGAGAGAGTTTGTGAGATGTGTGTGTGTTTGAGATGGCCGAGAGTGAGGGAAGAGGGAAGGAGAAGTGATCTTTGAGATGATGTATGCATGGGTATATGTGATATGTTGCATGGATATCCAAAAGATAATAATGAGGTGGCAATGGCAAGTCAACTCTTCCATTTCCTCTTGGGCTTGGGCATTGGGCCGAGAATTTGGAAGGGAAAAGGAAAAATTTGGGCCTTTGTCCCTAAGCCCAATATTAGAGTTAATTTTGGGTATGTTTTAAGCCTAAAAGAATGTGGTAGGATTTTTATATTTTCATTGGACTAGTTTAGGTTATTCATGTATCAAGGCTTTTAATTCATTTCATTCTAGGCCCAACATGGCCCATAGTATTGAAATAAATTAGTGTGGGTCCAATTAGAGCCCAATTATGGTTCTAAGCCCATGATAGTCTAATTGGAAGCTTATTGGTCCATTTGGATCCAATAAGGGAGTCCTAGTCCAAAATGGAATTAAACAAGGACTTCTAGGGTCTCCAATTGTTTGATGACTATTTGTAGTACTTGTATGATGTATTTGATTGAAGTTTTTGATGTCATAATCATAGGTGTTACACATGTTCTTAAGTTTTTGATTCACATTAGCTTGAGTGTATAGATTACATGACACAAAATTTCCAGTTGTGACATCATCCCCCCGTTAGAGGGAATTTCGTCCGGAAATTCTGTTTGAAAGCTAGATTTGAGAATGCTAGAATAAGTGAGGGTACTTTTGCTTCATTTGATCTTCGCGTTCCCACTTGAATTCTGGCCCACGCTTTGCGTTCCACCGTACACTCACGATCGGGATGCGACTCTGCTTAGTACGCTTCACCTCCCTGTCCATGATTTCGATTGGTTCTTCGACGAACAGGAGATTCTCATTGATTTCGATTTCGTCAAGAGGAATGACAAGGGTTTCATCTGGTAGGCACTTCTTTAGGTTAGAGACATGAAACACGGGGTGTGCACCATTTAGCTCCGCGGGTAGTTGTAGTCTGTATGCTACTGGACCTATTCGGGCGACGATTTCGAAAGGTCCAATGTATCGTGGGTTCAACTTTCCCCGTTTTCCGAAACGTATAACCCCTTTCCAGGGTGAGACTTTCAACAGTACTCGATCACCGACCTGGAATTCTAAGGGCTTTCGCCGTTTATCGGCGTAGCTCTTTTGTCGGTCACGCGATGCTTGTAATCGAGCTCTGATCTGGACGATCTTTTCTGTGGTTTCGCGAATGATCTCTGGTCCCGTTAGTGCCCTGTCCGACGTATGCGTTCTTGTTAGCTGGGTGTCACCTACTTCAGCCCAACATAACGGTGATCTACATTTACGCCCGTACAGTGCTTCGAAAGGAGCCACCTTGATGCTCGAATGGTAACTATTGTTATATGAGAACTCGATCAACGGTAGGTGGGTATCCCAAGACTTTCCAAAGTCTACCACACATGCACGAAGCATGTCTTCAAGCGTTTGAATGGTTCGTTCACTTTGACCGTCCGTTTGTGGGTGATATGCGGTGCTCATATCGAGATGGGTTCCCATTGCCTTGTGGAGTGATTGCCAAAAGCGCGATGTGAACCTACTGTCCCTATTCGAGATGATAGATTTTGGCACTCCATGGAGTCTTACGATTTCTCGTAGGTACAAACGCGTCAGTCTCTCCATCTTGTAGGATTCTTTGATTGGCAGGAAATGGGCGGATTTCGTCAGTCGGTCGATTATTACCCATATGGTGTCCAATCCGTCCGACGTCTTGGGCAGCTTGGTCACGAAATCCATAGAAATCCCCTCCCATTTCCACTCAGGGATTGCCGGTTTCTGTAACAATCCTGAAGGTTTCTGGTATTCCCCCTTTACTTTGGCGCACGTAAGGCACTTACCAACATAGGTCGCGATTTCCGCCTTCATGTTAGGCCACCAATAGTGTTGTTTAATGTCCAAATACATCTTGTCCGAACCGGGATGAATGGAGTATCGTGTCTTGTGGGCTTCCTTCATAACGGTCTCCCTAAATCCTCCGATTTTTGGGACCCAAATACGGTTCATGAAGTAGTATACCCCATTCTCCCTTGCTTCAAGGTTCTTTTCCATCCCGCGCAATTCCTCGCTAATTCTATTTTCCGTTTTCATAGCCTCCGACTGGACTGATGCAATTTGAGTGGCCAGATGAGATTGAATGGTTATCGAGTGCGTTTTCGTACGGCGATTAGAGTACTCCTTCCGACTTAATGCATCAGCTACCACGTTGGCCTTGCTTGGATGGTACTTGATCTCGCATTCATAGTCGTTTAGCAATTCCACCCATCTTCGTTGTCTCATGTTCAGCTCCTTCTGATTCAAGATGTGCTGGAGGCTCTTGTGGTCCGTGAAGATGGTGCACTTTGTACCGTACAGGTAGTGCCTCCAAATTTTCAGAGCGAAGACCACGGCTCCCAGTTCTAGGTCATGGGTCGTGTAATTTACTTCGTGCGTCTTTAGTTGGCGGGACGCATATGCTATCACTCTTCCACGTTGCATGAGAACGCAACCTAAGCCCTGATTTGACGCGTCACAGTAGACTACAAAATCTTCCATTCCTTCAGGTAGAGATAGTACAGGAGCGCTACAGAGAGCTTGCTTCAAGGTTCGAAACGCAATCTCTTGTCGGTCTGTCCACTTGAATGGCACGCCCTTTTGCGTAAGCAAGGTAAGCGGCTTGGCGATCTTAGAGAAGTTTTGGATGAATCTCCTATAGTAGCCTGCTAGGCCTAAGAACTGACGAATTTCTGTGGGCGTAGTTAGAGTTGCCCATCCTTCCACAGCTTTGACCTTAGAGGGATCCACATGAATTCTGTCTTGGCTAACTACGTGGCCTAGGAAATTCACACTCCGGAGCCAGAACTCACACTTGGAGAGTTTGGCGTAAAGCTTTTCCGTTCGCAGAGTTTCTAGGACTTGTCGGAGATGTTGGCCATGCTCCTCTTTGCTTCGAGAATAGACGAGGATGTCATCGATAAACACAATGACGAAGTTGTCAAGGAACGGTCGACAGATTCGATTCATTAGGTCCATAAATGCGGCAGGTGCATTTGTTAGACCGAAGGGCATTACGACGAATTCATAATGTCCGTAGCGGGTTCGGAAAGCGGTTTTAGGAATATCCTCTTCTCGGACTTTGAGTTGGTGGTATCCGGACCGTAGATCTATTTTAGAAAAATAACTAGCTCCTTGGAGCTGGTCGAATAGATCATCGATTCGTGGGAGTGGGTAGCGGTTTTTAACAGTGAGTTTATTTAACTCTCTGTAATCGATGCACATTCTGAAAGATCCGTCCTTCTTTTTGACAAAGAGCACCAGAGCTCCCCATGGCGAGTAGCTAGGTCGGATAAATCCCTTGTCCAGAAGCTCACTGAGTTGGCTGGACAATTCCTGCATTTCAGCAGGAGCCAACCGATATGGTGATTTAGCGAGAGGAGTTGTTCCTGGAACGAGGTCGATTTGGAACTCAACCTGTCTCTCTGGGGGTACTCCTGGAAGATCTTCAGGAAACACGTCCGGAAATTCACACGCTACCGGAATATCTTGGATGTTAGTTTCTTCTTTGGTCTTGTCCACTATGTGAGCCAAGAACGCCAAATTGTTCTTTCGCAGATGTTTTTGTGCTTTGATGCACGAGATGAGACGAAGATTCGTACTGGGTTTGTCTCCGTAAATTACTAGGGTTTCGTGATTTGGGAGACGAAGGCGAACGGCCTTCTCGTGGCACATAATCTCAGCATGGTGGGGGCTTAACCAATCCATGCCGATAATCACATCGAAACTCCTAATTGATACTGGCATTAGATCTATTCGAAAAACGTGTTGGTTGAGGGTTAGGGTACATCCGATGTAGATCTCCCCAGTGGATTCGGTTTTCCCATTGGCCATTTCCACCGTATAGGTTTCATTTAGCTTCTGGGGTTGTTGTTTTAATAAATGTTAAACTTCTCGCTTACGAAACTTCGCTCCGCTCCGGTATCAAATAAGATGCATGCATAAGTGTGGTTTAGAAGGAACGTACCGGTCACAAGTGCGGGGTCCTGAACTGCATCACTCTGACCCATAGTCAGCATTCTTCCTGCTCCTCTGTTTCCTGAGTTGTTGTTAGGGCAATCTCGACGGAAATGCCCCATCCTTCCACACCCGAAGCAGGTGTGGCTAGGCCCTGCATTGTTGCCGCCGGCATTGGTGTTGTTGTTATTGCAGTGGTTGTTGTTGTTGTTGTGGTTGTTTCCCTGACTTTGGTTCTGAGGAGGGTAAGCCCTGCAGAACCTTGCGGTGTGTCCCCTTCGGTTGCAACTGGTGCAATGGAATTCCCTGCATTCGCCAAGATGGTGGAAACCGCACTTATTGCATTTGGGAAGGTTACCGGAATAGGGTCTTGAAGCATTTGAAGCAGCAGAGGCTGGAGCATGTGGTGTGGCTGAAACCGGTGCGGTGACAGCGTTAACTGCCACTGTTTGCTACTTTTTAGAGGTCTCGGGGCCCTGACGCCCCTTCCTCTTGTTGTTCTTCCGTTTCCTGCCATCACCCTCCTTTTTCTTCTCAGTCTCCACTGGCTTCTCGCCCTTCTTGTTGTTATGATCATATAACCTCTTTGCCAATCTCTTCGCACTGTCAAACGTTTCAGGGTTCGCAGCTATCACATTCCCTTGAATGGGGGATGTCAGTCCCCAGATGAATCGTTCAATCTTCTTTCCTTCTGATGTGATCATACCCGGGCACAACAGAGATAGTTCGCTAAATCTCGATATGTAGGCATCGATGTTCGCATTCTGCACAGTGAGGTTCCATAGTTCCTGCTCCATCTTTTGTATTTCGCCTCGGGGGCAGTACTCAGCCATTAACATTTCTTTCATTTCTGCCAATGGGATAGAGTTGGCGACGGGGAGCGTCATAGCTTCCACGTGTTCGTTCCACCAAGTGAGTGCTTGGTCCACAAAAGTACAGGCCGCGAACTTCACCTTCATCTGCTCGGGGCAATCGCATATCTCGAATACCGACTCTACCTTCTCGATCCATCGCTTCAGAGTGATCACCCCTCCAGTGCCGTTGAAAGTCCGTGGTTTAGCGTTTGCGAAGTCCTTGTAGGTGCACGTTTTAGTGGGTCCTTGATTCGTCCCGTTGTTCGAACTTCCGGATCCTTGCCCGTTGCCTCCTCCGTTGTTCCCTCGGTGAAGTTGTGCCATAGCTGCTGTGACCGCAGCAGACACGGCTGCCTGGAAAGCAGTGGTGTCGACTTCGGGCGGGGTTGGTTCGGGATTTCCGCGAGTAGCTCGGCAAGGCATCTTTCTGTCATGAAACGGAAAGATGTTGAGTGTATGTGGTTTCTGTGAGGTTGTGATCCTACTAACTAGGTGTATGGTACGAACCTAAACATTACTACCATCGGGCATACAATCATAACGTCTCAACACATAACAACTGGTAATATCATAGCAAAACACACAAAAGTTCATTAATATTATCCGCATGTAATACAAGAAAATTTGCTCGTAAGAGCATACATAAGTGACACTAATCCGACAGCATAACGGCTCCATGAGTAGTGTAGTCACTTAAACATAGAGCCGGTGTACATAACATAGTTCCTAATGACCTACTATGATAAGTCTATCCCTAACCGTGATGAGCTGCGTCTGGAGGTGGTGCCGAAGATGTGGATGCTCCCTGAAGACGAGCCACTAGGCGTTCTGCGTCCTGAAGTCGAGACTCCCACCTTACCTGCCTCATGTGAAACTCCCGGAGGACGTCACGCGTCTCCTGCTCCGCACGCTCGACCCTAGTCCACAACTGGTGTACTTGATCAGCAGTGCCCTGAGCAAGGTCGCCGGTGTCCCGTAATCGTCTCACCATGACCGGTAGGGCTCGGTCGGCCGGTCCTCCGTCCCTCAGGTCAAAGAACTCACGTGACATGCCAAACGGGGGTCGCTGTCCCTGATGTCTGCTCCATCTCCAAAGATCAATGCCCCAAGGAGGGGTAGGTCTAGTGGGACCCACACGATAGGCGGGCACCCTGATCGGGTAAGGGGGGTTGATGACCTCGGACTCTGCATCCGAATCACCCCCTTCGCTGTCATCGAGCTCCTCTTCGAAATGCTCTTCGTCTTCTTCGGGTTCGGCAGGCTCGCCCTCGACTTCTGCCTCCGGTTCCCCGTCAGATTCCTCTTCGGGGTCTCCCTCAGGTTCCTCTTCAGGCTCTTCCTCAGGCTCCTCCTCCTCTAGCCACCCGTTGTTTCCCTGATTAGGGAAATAGGGGTCTCCAGGGTGATGAAAACCAGCCATGCTGTCTTCGCGAGTATGTAAATATGCTAACATTATTCCTAGGTGCTATGACTATTGTACAGACTAAGCGAACGTTCTCTTTTTGGTGATAAGGGTATAGTTTTAGGTTCCCTAGCTATCCCGATCTCATCAAGACGTGTGTTAGTTTTACTTTGGAGAGAATGTAGTTGATCAGGCTACATTCACTCCTTGGTATCACTAAGAACAGTCCCGAATTAACCGAGATACCAGCATTATTGTGTTTGATTCGGCGTTAGGTCCTTATTCCTAATGCAAGCAAGTGTGTTTTATTTACTTGTTTTGTTCAGAGTTATGTTAGTCCCTCTTTTTGGTTTATAGTTGCATATCAATGTGTGGCTCGACATGCTAGTTCACTATAAACAAAGCTCTGATACCAACATGTCACACCCCCGAACCAGGCGGCGGAAACGTTCGGGGGCTGTCGTGACTCAATTGAATACCATAACATTGAATATATATGAAACGTAACAACATTCGTCACCATGCATTAATATAGTACAACCAGTAGAGTTTACATGAAATACATTGTTTAAACATTACATTCCCAAAAATAAATTGTTCAGTTCGTTAATAAATAAACTGCAAGCCATCACTGAGTACGATTTCCTTGAATTCACTGGTTCCCTGAGAATACAAGTATTTTGAAAAACGTCAACATGTGAAATGTTGGTGAGTTCATAAGCGGTATTTGAAAAAAAACAATGTTTCGTATCGTTTGAAAACCACCAGAAAATCCGATATTTTCTGAAAAGAAATGCTTTTGAAAACGTTTGTGAAGATCCATAGGTATGCTTGTTTGTTTCTATACTTGTAAAAATTGTTCATTGAAGTTATATGCATTTCGAATCTGTATGTATTGAAAACCCTAGGAAAACCCGATGTTTTCCTAATTTCTTGAATTCCATGAAGATACATTGAAACCATTGCATAGCGTGTAGTGTCAGTCCCAGGCGACGTTGGATTATTTTTGAGCATGATTAATTGCTACAAACACGCATTACACAAACGACCAGTTTATAGCTATACTAACGATCCCGTAGGCGTCGTCCGTACTAATCACGTTATCCAACCGCCCTGACTATGAGTAGTCCCACATCCGAAGAGAAAGAGGGCACGAAGACCTCGATGACTCCATTAACCGGTTGGGGATAAAAAATGTACGAGGGGTCCCAGACCCGCCTCGCATGAAATGTCGACTTTACTAGCAATACCAAAGGACCCTTGGGGACCAGTAGTATACAAGCCATTGAAAGTCCTTTTACGTTGTGTTAGATCGGTAAAACCCAACACTTCGTAAGATAGAGGTCTTCGGGCCTTAAGATCAGGTCATTGGGCTAGCTAGGCCCAACAAACAAGATTTTACACTTTTGGGGCCCAAAGATGGTGCGTAGATGTCTGTGCACACTCGCATGTATATTGAATTCCCAAACGTTACTTGTATGAATCGTAGTGTCGTAGTGTCGTCGTGTTAGTAGTTTCGGATTTTTATTGGTTCGAGACCGAACCAATTTGTTTAACAACGACTTTTGGTATTGTAATGTATTGTATTTCGTCGATAGTCGCGGTGCCATCATTTGATCAAATTGCGTGTATTGAATTAGCCTTGAAAGTTTTCTGTTTTCAGCCCCTCATTGTTTGTAAAATTTACTTTTTCAACCCTTTAATTAAATACTTTCCGGTTTGGTCCTTAAATCAAATTTCTTGACATTTTAACACCAAAAATTATTGAAATTGATATTTTTCAGCATATTTTTCAATGAAAACAGTTTAAGTCCCTGAAATTTCAGTTTTCTCGGTTATAACCCTTCTTTTTTGCAACTTTGACAATTTTGGCCCAAATTGTAAAATTTTTTCAACTATGGTCCTTTTTAAATTTAAAAAGCATTTTAAACCTTTGAAAAGGACTTGGAACACTTATAGTGCACTGTTTTACAGAAAAACACAGTTTTGGCCCTCCAAAACAGAAAATCTCGCATAATGGGCCTCATTGGGCCGAAAATGTCATTTTTAGCCCATTAAGCTTGAAATTTATGTTTTTAATCCTCTAAATGAGTATATTTCCAGAAATTGTTTTATTGAAACTGTTTTGACACACCTCATCCATCAGAATTCGTGATATGTCAATTTGGGCCCTTAATTTTGTATTTTTCACATTTTAGGTCCAAAAATTGTGTTTTTAGCCCAAAGAAATTGTTACTAAGCCATTTAGCTATTTCTCTAGAAACACTTTGTATGTAGAAATATATTTGATGCTAAAATCATTTAACATAAGGTATATCTCGGTTTTGAGGGGTTTTATGGCTAGATCCAACATTATAACACACAAAAGCACACATATAAGCATGGAAATCATACAAGGCATACAAAACACATATAGATCTACACTTTCACTTGTATTCCCCCCCCCCCACAAAACTCATAAAAACAGAAAATAGGGGGTATGAAGCTCACCTTGGTGTGTGATTTCGGTTTTTGAAGAAAAGATGGAAGAAAACTTGGTGATTTTTGGCCTTAGCACTCTTTCCTTGAAGATCTCGAGTTTGAGGTGCTTTTAGGATGTAAGATCACGATTTTTGCATGGATTAGGAAAAGATTTTGATAACAAAAAGAATCTAAGTCATAGATCCGAGCATAATCTTACCTTAGATGAAGAATTTGTGGAAATTTCCTCTTGAATGCTTCCTAAATTTCGAGATCTTTAAGTGGAGAGGGAGGAGTTTTCTTGAGTGTTCTTGAGAGAGTTTGTGAGATGTGTGTGTGTTTGAGATGGCCGAGAGTGAGGGAAGAGGGAAGGAGAAGTGATCTTTGAGATGATGTATGCATGGGTATATGTGATATGTTGCATGGATATCCAAAAGATAATAATGAGGTGGCAATGGCAAGTCAACTCTTCCATTTCCTCTTGGGCTTGGGCATTGGGCCGAGAATTTGGAAGGCAAAAGGAAAATTTTGGGCCTTTGTCCCTAAGCCCAATATTAGAGTTAATTTTGGGTATGTTTTAAGCCTAAAAGAATGTGGTAGGATTTTTATATTTTCATTGGACTAGTTTAGGTTATTCATGTATCAAGGCTTTTAATTCATTTCATTCTAGGCCCAACATGGCCCATAGTATTGAAATAAATTAGTGTGGGTCCAATTAGAGCCCAATTATGGTTCTAAGCCCATGATAGTCTAATTGGAAGCTTATTGGTCCATTTGGATCCAATAAGGGAGTCCTAGTCCAAAATGGAATTAAACAAGGACTTCTAGGGTCTCCAATTGTTTGATGACTATTTGTAGTACTTGTATGATGTATTTGATTGAAGTTTTTGATGTCATAATCATAGGTGTTACACATGTTCTTAAGTTTTTGATTCACATTAGCTTGAGTGTATAGATTACATGACACAAAATTTCCAGTTGTGACACAAATGGTTCCGGCGGTTCCGGATCCGGGAATACTAACTCGAATCAGGGGGACAGCACGGGGCGCACTAAGGAGTGTTCGTACAAAGACTTCACTAATGGCAAACCCGATCCTTTCGACGGAAGCGGGGGCGTCATAGTGCTGATGCAATGGTTCGAAAGGACCGAAGCAGTCTTCGAAATCTGTGCTTGTCCCGAAGCGAGCAAAGTCAAGTATGCGGCATTCACTTTCACAAGAAAAGCTCTTACTTGGTGGAATGTCCGAGTTAAGTCACTTACTCCTGCAGTGGCTAACTCCATAGGCTGGGAAAACTTAAAAGCGTTGATGTTAAAGGAGTATTGCCCGAGGGGAGAAATACAAAAACTCGAATAGGAACTCTGGAATCTCAAGATGTCGGGGACGGATCTCGAAACTTATACTGCCCGATTCAATGACCTAGCACTCCTCTGTCCAGCAATGGTTACCCCGGAGGAGAAAAAGGTAGAACGATACCTTTGGGGGCTATCATCCCAGATTCATGATAGTGTTCTGGCCTCGAAACCTACTACCTTTGAGAGTGCCAAGGAATTGGCACAGCAACTTATCGATCATAGAGCCAGCCGTGGCACCATGGTCGCCACCACCGACCAAACAAAAGGAGGGAACAACAAGAGGAGTTCTGGAACAGTAAAAAGAAACAACCGGTGCAGGACCCCACAAAGAAGCAACAGACTGTTGCTATCCGTGCAGCCACTACTGCTACCGCTCCAGCGCCACCAAAGCAATATGCAGGAACTCTTCCCAAGTGCAACAAGTGTAACTTCCACCATACCGGTGCTTGTCGGGAAATGCACTGCAGAAATTGCAACCGGAAGGGGCACACTGCTCGATTTTGTAAAGTGCCAGCCCAATCCGCCCCTCAAGTCGCCCCAGCCGCCAACACCGGAGCAAGTCAAACCTGTTACGGATGTGGTGAGGTAGGGCACTTCAAAAGAAACTGCCCAAAAGCACGAAACACCAATGCTGGAGGTGTAGGGAAAGTCCTGACGATGGGACACGGAGAAGCAGTCAAGGATCCCTCGGTGGTTTCTGGTACGTTTCTCCTCAATAACACCTATGCATGCGTACTATTTGATAGTGGAGCAGAGAGGAGTTTTGTGAGCCATGAATTCAAACAATTACTAAAACAAACCCCTCATTCATTAAAAGATACATACGTAGTAGAAATGGCTAATAGGAAAGAAGAGCACACTAATGATATATACTCAGGGTGTACCCTCACTCTAAACAACCATTCGTTTAAAGTAGACCTGATGCCGGTCACAATAAAATGCTTTGACATAATCATCGGTATGGATTGGTTAAGTTCCCATCGTGCCGACATTCTATGTTACGAAAGGGCCGTTCACCTTAATCTGCCAAATGGCGAAACCCTCTTCATCTATGGCGACAAACCCAGTTCAAGTTTGCAAGTCATCTCTTGCGTCAAGGCCCAAAAGTATCTCCGAAAGGAATACCACGCATTTTTAGCCCACGTAGTAGATACGAAACAAGAGGTGAAGGATATCAACGACATTCCCGAGGTGTGCAACTATCCCGATGTATTCCCTGAAGATCTTCCAGGTATACCCCTCGCACGACAAGTCGAATTCCGGATCGATTTAATCCCAGGAGCTACCCCCGTCGCCAAGGCTCCATACCGCTTAGCACCGGCAGAAATGCAAGAACTTTCCAGCCAGTTAAATGAACTGTTGAGCAAAGGATTCATCAGGCCAAGCTTCTCACCCTCGGGAGCACCGGTCCTGTTTGTAAAGAAGAAGGACGGATCTTTTCGCATGTGCATAGACTACCGGGAGCTAAACAAAATCACTATCAAGAACCGATATCCCTTACCCCGAATCGATGACCTCTTCGACCAACTCCAAGGAGCAAACTACTTTTCAAAAATCGACCTGAGGTCGGGTTATCATCAACTACGAGTTCAAGAAGAGGATATTCCCAAGACTGCGTTCAGAACTCGCTACGGGCACTATGAGTTTGTGGTAATGCCCTTCGGATTAACGAACGCACCGACAGTATTTATGGACCTGATGAATCGAGTGTGTCGACCCTACTTAGACAAATTCGTGATTGTGTTCATCGACGATATTTTAATCTACTCCCGAAGCGAGGAAGAGCACCATCAACATCTTCGGCTAATCTTGGAAACACTGAGGGCTGAGAAGCTTTACGCCAAATTCTCTAAATGCGAATTCTGGATTAGAGAAGTGAATTTTCTTGGCCATGTGGTTAGCGAGAAGGGGATACACGTGGATCCCGCTAAAATCAAAGCTATCAAAAACTGGTCAGCACTTACAACGCCGACGGAAATTCGACAATTTTTAGGGCTCGCCGGCTACTACCGAAGATTCATACAAAACTTCTCCAAGATCGCCAAACCACTCACCACCCTGACTCAAAAAGGTGTGGTATTTAAGTGGGGAGATAAACAAGAAGCCGCTTTCCAGACATTAAAACAAGCCCTATGCAGCGCACCAGTTTTGTCTCTTCCAGAAGGAACTGATGACTTCGTGGTATATTACGATGCTTCAAATCAAGGCCTCGGATGCGTGCTCATGCAGAGAGGGAAAGTCATCGCCTACGCGTCAAGACAACTTAAAACACATGAAGTTAATTACACTACCCATGACCTTGAACTGGGGGCGGTAGTGTTCGCCTTAAAGATCTGGAGACACTACCTCTACGGCACAAAATGCACCATCTTCACCGATCACAAAAGTCTTCAGCATATCCTCAATCAAAAAGAGCTCAACATGCGGCAACGGAGATGGGTTGAATTGCTAAACGACTATGAGTGCGAAATTCGCTACCACCCGGGTAAGGCCAATGTAGTGGCTGATGCCCTAAGCAGGAAGGAATACTCGGGCCGTCGAGTAAGATCCTTAAGCATGACCATCCATTCCCACCTGACCACGCAAATCAGGGAAGCCCAACTAGAAGCCTTGAAACCAGAGAATGTGGCAGGTGAGGCATTAAGGGGAATGGATAAGAACTTAGAAGTCAAGGATGATGGAACTCGTTATCTCAATAACCGAATCTGGACACCGAAGTTCGGTGGGATCCGAGACGTGGTCATGAATGAAGCACACAAGACTCGATACTCCATCCATCCAGGGTCAGACAAGATGTATCTAGACCTCAAAAAGTTATACTGGTGGCCGAATATGAAAGCCGAGATTGCTACTTATGTGGGCAAGTGTCTGACTTGCGCCAAGGTCAAGGTGGAATACCAGAAACCCTCAGGACTACTACAACAGCCTGATATACCGGAATGGAAGTGGGAACGAATAACCATGGACTTCATAACCAAGTTGCCTAAGACTTCAGGCGGGTTAGACACTATATGGGTAATCGTAGACAGATTGACCAAGTGTGCGCACTTCCTGCCAATAAAGGAAACCGACAAGATGGAGAAGTTAACCAGGATATACATCAAGGAGATTGTGCGACTGCATGGTGTACCAATATCTATTATCTCAGACCGAGATAGTAGGTTCACTTCGCGATTTTGGCAGTCTCTGCAGAAATCCTTGGGAACTAGGCTAGACATGAGTACGGCCTACCATCCACAAACCGACGGGCAAAGCGAGCGCACTATACAAACCTTAGAAGACATGTTGAGAGCCTGTATGATAGACTTTGGTAAAGCGTGGGATACCCATTTGCCGCTGATTGAATTCTCCTACAATAACAGCTATCACACCAGCATTAAAGTCGCTCCATTCGAAGCTCTTTACGGTCGTAAGTGCAGATCACCCCTATGTTGGGCTGAAGTGGGGGACACTCAGATAGCTAGGGGGCAAGTCCCTAATAGCACCCTCACTGGTCCTGAAATCATAAGGGAGACCACAGAGAATATTGTTCAAATCCGAGAAAGGCTGAAGGCCTCCCGAGATCGGCAAAAGAGTTACGCGGATAAGCGACGCAAACCTTTGGAATTCCAGGTTGGTGATCGAGTGTTACTAAAAGTTTCCCCTTGGAAAGGAATGATACGTTTCGGTAAACGTGGAAAACTAAACCCGAGGTACATTGGACCGTTCGAAATCCTCGCCAGGATTGGTCCTGTGGCGTACAAACTTCGATTACCTCAAGAACTCGATAAGGTACATCCCACCTTTCACGTATCGAACCTGAAGAAGTGTCTGTCCGACGAGACACTTGTAATACCTCTCGACGAGATCGAAGTTAACGAAAATCTCCACTTCGTAGAGGAGCCAGTTGAGATTATGGATCGGGAGGTCAAAAGAACGAAACAAAGTCGTATTCCCATCGTGAAGGTTTGATGGAACGCTAAACGAGGACCTGAGTTCACCTGGGAGCGCGAAGACCAAATGAAGCAAAAGTACCCGCATCTTTTCCTAAACTCTTAAAGTCTCGGCCAAAGCGTAAATTTCGGGACGAAATTCCCTCTAACGGGGGGATGATGTGATAATAGTCAAATTCGGGTCAAGTCTAAGCCGGACAAGGTCAACGAGTCAAACCGGTCAACCCAATTAAACCTTGTATAATAGGGTTTGCATTATGTAATTTCTGTATACCTCACTATCTTAATGAGAAAACATCACTTGGAAAGTTCATGTGTTTAAAATTCTTTAACTTTAGTGCTAAACAATAAACAAGAACAATAAAACAATGTTGCAAACTCATAGGGAGTGTGTAAGATCCTAAAACATGGCATAACAGGGTTTACGGACCTTGCATTTCGAAGCCGGACACTCACATTCATCACACACGAAACCGCTCTCAATCGTTTTCACTCTATCTCTTCTTATCGAGAATCTCTCCCAAATATCTCTTTGTATGTGAAATCTCTCCAAGTATGTCAAATCTCTCCCAAATCTCTCTAAGTATGTGAAATCTCTCCCAAATATCTCTTTGTATGTGAAATCTCTCCAAGTATGTCAAATCTCTCCCAAATCTCTCTAAGTATGTGAAATCTCTCCCAAATATCTCTTTGTATGTGAAATCTCTCCAAGTATGTCAAATCTCTCCCAAATCTCTCTAAGTATGTGAAATCTCTCCCAAATATCTCTTTGTATGTGAAATCTCTCCAAGTATGTCAAATCTCTCCCAAATCTCTCTAAGTATGTGAAATCTCTCCCAAATCTCTCCCAACTTTCTATAATCACTCGGGGCATCCCGACCCTCGAATTTGGCGAAAACAGCCCAAAAACGGAAGTCTAAGCGAAAAACGGACTTAAGGAACCGAAACCCCTCTTAGGAACCGAAACCCCTCTTAAGAACCGAACCGAACCTCCTGATGAAGAGGAACCGAACCGAAAGTACTGTTCACTACTAACCGAACCTCGCTTAAAAGGAAGAACCGAACCCGAAGGTACTGTTCACTACAGTTCATTCGGTTCTGACTTCTCCGGACCGAACCCTCGCCCTTCGCTTCTCGCTTCTGGCTCGCGCCTCTCGCTTCCGACTCAGCACCAGCAAGGACCGAACCTCGGCCTAGGGACCGAACCTCGGCCTAGGACCAAGAGGCCTCGCTGGGAAGCCTTTTTCTCCCGGTTTTCGATTAAATTCGCGTTTTAAGCCCGTTTTTAATTGTTTTAACACGGGATTTTCACCCAAAACTTTATTTTAACATATAAAACCCCTAAATTAATGATTTAATCACATTTTAAGGATAAAACCTTATCCAAAAGAGAGTAGATAAAGTACAAAGGTAGAGTGTTGACTTTACCTTATTTTATGACACAAGCAACCCCATACCCACTCCATGATTAACCCACACTCCTCCCCACCATACCTTGTCACTTCCTTGTACTTTTTACCCCTCTCACAAGCCATCCCCACGTTCTAGGGTTGGTCACTCAACCTCTCTCCTCATTTTCTTTCAATCACTCTCATTCCACCAAAGATCCAACTCCAATTTTTCTCTCCAACTTTTCTCTCTAATTCAAGATCCCAAGGCTGATCATCAAGTGTTCTTCCACTCTTGGTAAGTGTAATTCATCCTCCTTGTGATTTTTACACTTCATTCTACTCAAATCATTGATAGCTTATACAAACTCCATAACTATGATGCTAGATTCTCAAAAATCTTCAAGGCATCTCCAAGTGTTCTTGAGTTAAACACCTCCATTCTTCAACAATCATCTACTGAAAACACTTAAGGTGAGTTCATACCCCTACATTTTTATGTTTTCTTAAGTTTTTAGGGGGGGGGGGGGGGGGGGGAATACAAGCTGAATCACCAAGAACATAACTAAAATTTTCTAACAGCTTTCATCAGAAAACTTGGACTCCATTCACGGACTGTTTTGGGCAACTTAAACATTTTTGTTTGAAAAACTATTTTAGTTGTAAGTAGTTCCAGTTATTAGCTTTAAAATGACTACTTGCACATCTCCATACGATTTTTCTACAATTTATGGTGATTTTTACAAAACTGCCTATCATTTCAAACACCAATCCGGACCAGTCTGTGATTATGGACTTTTTCACACAAGTTGGAGGTCATTAAAAATCATGATAAAAATTATGAGTAAGCTAGACACATTTTGGTAACTCTCAGAATTTACGGATTTAGTTTTCAACTTCATATGATTTTTCTATGAATTTTCAAAAACAGTGTAGAAAGGTTGAAAATTTGTTAACAACTTATAACTTTCATAACACTTTGTATTATGTTGAGCAAAGTGTATAACGATAAGATCCAAATATTGAATGTGTTTCCATGTTAGTTTATCATCATAAACTGAAATATAGTCATTCATGATAAGATTATTCATTCATTTAGAACACGTATATTAAGCTATAATGAGCATAGTTTATGGATTCATAGCATTAAAGCATTCATAAAAGAATTCTTATACATTACAAAACGTTTTGGATAAACTATAATAGGTATAGTTTATGTATCATTTACTTCTCAAACTTATTTACCAAAGGTTTTCCGTTTAGTTCACGTAAATCTGTTAATGAATAAATTTGTGAGTCATTCCCTTCGGGATACTTCCAAAGTAACAAAGTCCAAAAGTCCTGTAAATTGTAACCAGAGTCTCTTGTAGGGAGAACGTGATAGTTGTGTATAGATCTATATTGGGTTTGACAAACCCACACCAGAGCTGCTTGCAACAGCTAGACCGGCAGGTCTGTGGTGACAAGTGTCATTTAACGGCGACGCCTGAAGAACGTCGCATTACGAGGCCGGCTATGTCAAGTATGGTTATAATAACTCACAGAAAGTATTAACAAACTTAAGAATTTACGAGAATTTCACTAATATCATACGCGTTTATATTGAAATAAACTCACGTTATTTCTGTAAATAAGGAAGATTACTCATACGTTTCAGTCTTTGGATACAAGACTACAGTATTCATTTTAAGGAAAATATAGGATTTTTCTGGAATAACTATACAATTACGAGACAAGCTTTTTTTCATAATTATATACAAAAACTTATGAACTCACCAACCATTGTGTTGACACTTTCTCAAACTACTTGTATTCTCAGGAAATCGCTAAACAGGTAACAAAGTACTTTTGAGGATGGGGCGTTGAGGCGTCAAACTTATCATATTTTGACAACATATTGTAATTGATTTTGAAACATGTAATTCATACAATGATGTAACTCATTCAATTATATATATGTTGGTTGTGTTTACTTTCATCACTATTGCCATTGTTGTTATGATACTACACATGAAGTCCTCCACCCCCGGACGTTTCCGTCATCCTTGGTTTGGGGGTGTGACATGTTTTGTGTGTGTATGTGGTTGTGTATGATTGATGTCGTAAACAGTCAAGTATGATGCAATTTTTTGTTTGCCTTTATCATCACTCGCAACAATTAAATACTTTACATAATGTCATTTTATAGTATGGTATATTAGAACATGGACCAAACAAGCAACACCCGTCATTTTGATTGAAACAAAGACAAAATTACATTATTTTATCCATAAATTTTGTTTCCTTTATTTTTTAAAAATGAGTAAAAAAATAGCAATTTACAACCATTTATCTGCATATGTTGATTACATGTTCTTTGTTTATTGTAGTTTGACATAATTGTCATTTCTATTCTTTAACATCTTACATTCATTTTTTTTAAACACAAGTTTTTTTTTATTTAGGCATTGTACTTTGAAACTTAAATTATATTTAACCTTGGAATATACAAAAGAACTAAAGATAAATCTGACAATGCTTCAAAATTCTATCATAGGTTACTAATGTTACTTTTGGCGACACTACAAATGATTCTTTACAAAATGTTTGAATTTAGCGTGTACCTCAAGACAATGTTTATTTGAAGTTAGTGATTTATGTACATGAAAGTCGAGATTTGGTTTCACTTTCATGTTATGACGTTTCTAATTCAGAAATACCAATGTGAGTATTAATGTAATTAAATATTATTGCCTTTTTCAGAGAAATGTATTTTGTTCAACAATTCTATATATTATAAATTAAATTACTTACAACTTTATGGGTTTTGAGCTTTGGTTTGAATGTAATTAGAAAAGATTTGTTATCAAACTAAATATTACAATCATATTAAGTATATCGTTCCAAAAGTATAACCAAAAACATATAACTAGAAAACATTTTGTTATCAAACTAAATATTAAGTTTTAATCGTGAGTTTTACTTTCAAATGTTTATATATTGTAAATTATTATTTAATAAGAATTCTAATATTTTTCTTTGGAATTGGCAAGTAATTATATAATACAAAAATAATTTTCATTTTGTTCATCTATACTACCATAAATTAAATCAAGTTAAAATGTTTTTTGATAAGTGAAATAATTATTTATAATTCTTAATTTAAAAGTGGATGAGAGACTAATTTATTACATTTAATTTGGAAACAATTTATGAGTAGTTCATTATTTTTGTTTTAAAGGCTGAATATTATCATTTTATATAACATAAGATATTGATGGGGTTTACTTATAAAAAGCTCGCACAGTTTTAATTAATCGGTATTTTCTATTTAACGGCTATTTGTTTGATTTTTTTTGATCTCTTACCGAAAAACAATGTTTTCATGCATCTAGAAATTGCTGTCTTGGTTGCAAAACGACTAATTTAAATAATTAAAGTAATGGAACCATTACTCATATAACTTAAGATGTTTTATCTAAAAAAACGAGTATACAATTTTTACGTAAACCCTAACCCTCACCACCACATCTTACTCTCATTTGCGTAAAAAACTAATCTCCTCTGCAGAAATAATGCACACCCGTCGCTTAGCGCGGGTAAATGACTAGTATATATATATATATATATATATATATATATATATATATATATACTAGGGAAGTTTGGAGGCCGTGCTAAGCACGACCGAGTGTTGTCATGTTTAGATGAAGTTATCATCGTTGGTAGATTAAAGAAAGTATACATTGTATATCTTCCATATTAATTAGAATTGCAAGATTTCGTTAATTGAACTCCGACAGCATACTCTCAAGCTTTTTAGACATAAAATACCTTGAATACAATTAAAGTGTAAATTCAGTAAATATAATTTAAGAAAATATATTCTTAATCGAACTATTTTCTTCTACAGAACAAGGACAAGGACAGAGTAATACTTGCAATGAAGAATTATTGTAAATGGTGCGAGTTTCTTCCTCAGGAGTTCAAATAATTGCTTACTGCATTTTACAAAAAGAAGCAATTATTCCAATATTATTGGTAGGGAAAAGTGCAAGAAATAGCAATGTGTTTTAGTAATTTTGCCAATCCTAAATAGGAATGGCAACGGGGCGGGTCAGAGAATCCCATCCCTGAACCCGATATCTAAATTTATTCCCGACCCCGACCTGATACCCGACGGGTTTCTTATCTAAGCTCCCTGTTGGGTCTGAAACTTTCCCCGAACCCGACCCTAAACACGATATAGCCCCGAAAACCCAACCCAAAACCCGAAATCTTTTCTTTTTTTTTTTTTTTTTTTTTTTTTTTTTTTTTGCAAAAAAACTACAACTGAACCATGAGAAATTAAAACATTACATAAACTAACAATACCAAATAATTTCCTAACATCATTGAACCAAATAGAAATTAATAATAGTCTAATATCATCACAAAAACAACCAAGGCAGCAAATGTATAAAATATGAAAAACTAAATTCGCCATGATAGTATACTACATATAAACATTAAAACTCTCAGAATCATCCAAATATCATCCCTGGAATTTCATTCAGAAACAAACTATGAGCACACATTAAAGCCTCCAATGTCTTTGCATGAAATCGACTACTATGAGGATTGTTTTCACTCATATACCCTGGAAATAAACAAACCATATTTATACAATCAGATACACAGTAAGTCAATAACACATATAAATGGTTTTAGATTTTAAATAAAAAGCATATATATGGAACGCAAGAAGTTTGAATTAGAATATCATATACATAGTCTTAAATCAGAAACATATAACAAACTAATTAGATTTGAGGTTCAAATCAAAGGTAGAGGTGGAATGCAACATGTGTGGATCAGCAACAAGTTTGAATCAACAAACAAGTTTGAACCAGCAGATAAATAGATACATAGATGCAATAAACTAACCAGCAAAATATTAGATATAGGCTTGACTTAGAATCAGTAATTATATGTCCATCTGAATCAAGAATCAGTAATTGGTTTACACTTGTACTGCATACCCATAAAACTCAAACTCAATAGATGAAGCTAAGAAGCACGAAATTAGAAAAATATATTATGAGAAGAGAGTACATACTTGTCATAAATTTGTAGATATAGGATACCCTCAGATTGTCTGCTGAAGTTATTGAGCTGCCTCAGACCATTTCTCCTGCCGGACCAGCAAGAAATAAACTATAAGAAAAGAAGACAATAAAAAAAACTATAAAAAACCTTGTCTACTAAATGCCCTAAAGGGCACCTCATCACTTTTATGACATAAGTATAGGCAGCTACTTTTCCAAAGATATTTTTCTTTAAATTTTCATTCTTAAACAACTCAAGTTTTGCATGGAAAACCCTGACAACCAAATCAGCTCTGTTATGTGTCTCTTCATGAGTCATCATGTGTTGTCTAATCTCGGGCCAATTAGGATTACATGTTAAGGTCAAAAAAGGTCCGATTTACCAAATTTCTGGACTAACGCCATAGCATCTATATATTTCCGTCTCATATTTCTTGGTCCACCAATAAACGTTGCTGGCAGAACGACACGTTTACCAATAGTTGAAGCCTCACCTTCACCACTTGCCATAGCGTCGACAATTCCTTGTGAAAACTCTTGTCGTATATCAGCTTGTTATGTCCTATAAAAAGCTAATCTTTGCGTCTCTAATTCAACATAGCTATCAACTATGTATTGCTGTAACAGCCGACCAAAATGCAGCAAGTGGGATTTATCATGCCTACATATTTGAAGTTTGTAAGCATAATATTCCCTAACCGAAACGTACTTTGCACTTTCAGAATTATTGGCCAAAACTGTGAAAAAAAAAACTAAATGATGACAGATAAAAGCAACAAGAAAAAAGTGAAAATGAATATTTACCATTTTCTTCCATATCCAAAAGGTGTTCAACACTGGTAGTAGTTACAGGTGAGATAAGCTTTTCTACTGTGGAAACAACATTCCTTCCATTTCCCCTTTCAACGTCCCTGTATTGCTTCTTGTCAATTAAAACATCAGAAAATACTTTTGAGGTCTCACCCGAAATAAAAATGGCAAACTTCGATGCACTTGTATAATTCTTTCTCTTTAACTTCCATCTTATAATAGCTTCTCTCCTGTACTGCCTCTTGTCAACAAAATCAGAACATATCATAGCACATTTACCTCTCTTTTCCCTCCATGTTATAATGACTTCTCTTCTATACTGTTTCCATTGGTATACATCTCCTAAGACAAGATTTTTATTTTCAGTTTTTATCATTCATTACTCCTTTTTCTTAGTTGAGCATAATTATGGCTTTATGCTTCTTATGTCCATATCTATCACTTGAACCTAGAGGGCATCGTTTTCTGCCCAAGAACGATCCCCCATAATAATTTTAAAAGCTGGAAAAAAGCTAAAACTGAAGAGCTAGTTGAGGTAAGAAGACGCAACAACACAAAAATTCAATCAACAAGTATATCCCTAGATCTTAGAATGTAGTTTTTAAAAGAATTAGTTTTACCATTCAAAAAGGCTTAGCGGGCACATGTTGTTGCCCGTTTGCCATCTCACTCATTGTACGATGACAATTAAAATATATGATGAAAGATATCATTTGTTTTATGAAATGCAATAAAATTAAAATCTAACTTTTGGAACCATTAACAATATTTTTTTAGAGAAAGAAAACACAAAAAGGATATCAGAAAACAAACCCAGGGGATCTTTGTTGATGATGAATATGCAAAGGGGGAATCGTTATAACAGAGATGTTTCAGATTATAATTTTTTTTCCTGAAAAAGAAAAAAAAAACAAGCAATAGAAACTGCTTATAGTCAGATGATTTCTCATTAAAAATGAAAATTTGGAATGAGGGAATAGTTTATTAAGACGAATAATTTAAATCACAAGTTGAAATTTCAAAACCCTTATGATTTCAGGACCTTAGAATCAGAAACAAAAAATAAACCACCGTTAAAATTAACATTGATCGATGAACTCACCTGGCTGAATGAAAAGTGAATCAGACAATATCCTTCAAAGTGCTTGTTAATCCAATAATAGAGGCCGGCGAAATGAGCAAACGTCGGTATATTGGGTTGTTGGGTAGAGAGAGGTGATGGAGGTAGTAGTGTACTGAGAAAGTAGGGAAGCATTGGAGGAGGTGAATGGAAGCTTGGAGGTGAAGAGATCGACTTTTCAAATGATGGCACATTGTCCCATTTAGTCGAACCGACCCGACATAAAAATGTTAAAAAAACTGTTTAAAATCAACAAAAAATAGCCGAAAAATCCAAGAAAAATCCAAAAAAAAACCACACTTATTACACAGTAATCCACCTTTAAAGAAAAATAAATAAATAAATAAGTAAATAAATAAATAAATAAAAGTACCTGGTTAGATAAGTGGAGGAAGTTTTCATCAAAAGAGAAGATAGATAAGTGGAATTCCTTCGGGAATAAACTTTGAAACAATTGAGTATAAACGAGGGATAAACAAAGAAAAGATAAAGGATTTCGACCTTGGGGTTTGGAGTGAAAATAAAATAAGAAACCTAGGGGTTTGAAGTGACGGTTCCTCTCATAAAAATGCCACAAAAAAAAAAAATCCCTATGTGAAATAGAGAAAGTGGAATGCTGATTTGGAGCTTAAAAAGATCCTCAAAAATCCATATAAAATCAACAAAAATCAACTAAATATCCACAAAAAATCTCAAGAGCCACCTTCCTCAAATTTTAAAGCATGGCGTTTATATATATATATATATATATATATATATATATATATATATATATATATATATATATATATATATATATATATATATATATGAGTAAAGTGAATATACCTAACAACCTTATATAAGCTTAGATACCTAACTATATTATACTACATTTTTTTGCATTATATTTCCATTGCAATCATTTAAGGTTTTTAAACTTCAATCCATAACTTGATTTACTTCCAAGATTTTTAGATATTCACCATTATATTCCTCCTACACCATTTGATTTGTAAGGGTAGTATATGAAGCCCATCAGGGGGTCTCCGATAGAAAGACGTCATTTGAATGAAGATAATGATGAAAGTCTAAAGATTTTGGAAGCAATCAAGTTATGAGGTTGAATTTTAAGAACTTTGGATGATTACAATGCAAATACAATACAAAATTACGTAGTATGATGTGGTTAGGTACCTAAGCTTATATAAGGTTGTTAGGTATATTCACTTTATATATATATATATATATATATATATATATATATATATATATATATATATATATATATATATATATATATATATATATATATATATATATATATAGGGTGAGGTTCAATAGAGAACCATAATTAACAAATGAACCAATTGTGAGCGCCAGAAATCATAACGATCAACGGCGAAGGAAATAGATATACATTTTTACATTGGACGCACCCACACCGGATCATACCAAAAAATTCACCTTTTACAAAAAACTCATCACTTTTTTTCGTTTAAATTTTTTTCTAGACCATGTTTTTTATTGAAAAAAAATCGAATATACCGTTGTTCACGATTTTTCGTCCTCTTTCCATAGAGATCCATAATGATATATAAAAAACGAACTTCTTTTTTTCGAAAAAAAACCCACTTTTTTTCTTTGATGAAAAAAAGTTAAGGTTTATTTTTTTATAGAAAAAAAATTAATAAATATATCAAAATTCATATTTTTGTATTTTTTAAACATAAATTCATATTCATGTTTTAAAAAAAAAACGATATTTTAGTTCACATTCACATTGTGAATCTGTTCAGATTTATATTGTACACCTGTTCAGATTCATATTGTGAACCTCCTCAGATTCACGATGTGCGTAATAATAAGTCAGATTCACAGTGTAAATCTAAACTAATCGGAGCTTTTTCATATTGTGAATGTTAAAATTTGAAATATTTACAGTTTAGATTCACAATGTGAATTTACACTGAATGAGGTTTTTTTTAATGAACCTTATCAGAACTGTTTGAGATTTTTCATATTGTGAATGTTAAAAAATGAAATATTTACAGTCTAGATTCACAGTGTGAATCTACACTGTTCGAGGTTTTTTTTTAATCGATGTTGATGTTTATTAATAGATTACAAAAAATTAATATTTTTGGTATAATTAGTTTTTTTTATATAAATAAACTTAAATATTGAAAAAACTAAGAAAATTAAATAGGTTTTTTTCGGAAAAAAAAAAGTTCGTTTTTAATATATCATCATTGATCTCTATGGAAAGATGACGAAAAATCATGAATTGGTTCCTTGGTTTCTTGATTAATAATGGTTTTCTATTAAACTTATATATATATATATATATATATATATATATATATATATATATATATATATATATATATATATATATATATATATAGGGTGAGGTTCAATAGAGAACCATATAATAACCAAGGAACCAATCGTGAGCGTCAGAAATCATAACGATCAACGGCTAAGGAAATAGATGTACACTTTTACATTGGACGCACACATACCGTATTATACCAAAATATCCACCATATTTTTTTCTTTTAAAGTTTTTTTAGACCATGTTTTTTATCGTAAAAAAAACTGAATATACCGTTGTTCACGATTTTTCGTCTTCTTTCCATAGAGATCAATGATGATATATAAAAAACGATTTTTTTTTTCAAAAAAAACTCACTTCATTTCTTTGATGAAAAAAAAAGTTAAGGTCTATTTTTTTATAGAAAAAAATTAATAAATATTTAAAATTCATATTTTTGTACATTTTAAATATAGATTTATATTGATGTTAAAAAAACGATATTTTAGTTCAGATTTACATTGTGAACCTGTTCAAATTCATATTGTAAATTTGTTCAGATTTATATTGTTAACCCCTCAGATTCACGATGTGCATAATAATAAGTCAGATTCACAGTGTGAATCTGAACTGATCGGAGCTATTTCACATTGTGAATGTTAAAATTTGAAATATTTACAGTTTAGATTCATAGTGTGAATCTACACTGAACGAGGTTTTTTTTTAATGAATCTTCTCAGATTCACATTGTTAATCTGAACTGTTCGAGATTTTTCATATTGTGAATGTTAAAAATTGAAATATTTACAGTCTAGATTCACAGTGTGAATCTAAACAGTTCGAGGTTTATTTTTATTTATTTATTTTTTTTTAAATCGGTGTTGATGTTTATTAATAGAGTACAAAAAATTAATATTTTTGGTATAATTAGTTTTTTTTTTGATAAAAATAAACTTAATAATTGAAAAAACTAAGAAAATTAAGTGGGGTTTTTTTTTGAAAAAAAAAAGTTCGTTTTTTATATATCATCATGGTTCTCTATGGAAAGAGAACGAAAAACTGTGATCAACGATATATTCGGTTTTTTGTTTTGATAAAAAACTTGGCTTAAAAAAATTTTAAATGAAAAAAAGGAAGTGATTTTTTTTATAATCCGGTACATGTGCGTCCATTATAAAAGTTTACAAACCTTCCTTTTGCCGTTGATCGTTTTAAATTACAACGCTTTGGATTGGTTCCTTGGTTCCTTGATTAATAATGTTCTCTATTGAACTTTTTCATATATATATATATATATATATATATATATATATATATATATATATATATATATATATATATAATTACTTTCATTGATGATTTTACTTGGTTTTGCTTTATATATTTGTTTCATTCTACGGAAGAAGTTATATATATATATATATATATATATATATATATATATATATATATATATATATATATATATATATATATATATATATATATATATACACCAGTAGCAGGTGAAGATTGAAAATCCCGAAGGTTACTATGAATTAAATCCGAAATTCCAGAATTTCGATTAACATTAGGAAACTGTTGTTTTGTAATTTTCGTTAACAAACAAGTTTTATATTTTTCAACATTAATCTCAATAGTTGCAATTAACCCATCTTTTGATATTTCATCAATTTTACTAAAACTTACAATACCTAAACGAGTTTGTCATAACATGAAGTCTTCAATTCTGTAAGATGTAAACAAAGAAGATTATATTGAAATAGGATTTCTAATATCAACCACAGTTAAACAAAACATTGCAATAATATCCAAAACCAACAAGCATGCCAAATCAAGATATGATATACCTATCTGATTCATAAACTTGTTTCAAAACAATCAAAATTTAAACAACCGCCAATAACAGGTTTCTTATGAAGCTTAGGAACAAACAAAGCATCATACAACTTAATAGTTTTCCTAGAAGTAAACTTAAGTTTAAGAATTCCAAAACCTTAAATTGATTGACTCCATTCATCACCATCTATCTTTGGATCCATCATCAATTGGTGTCAATTTCTCGAACCATCGAGGGTCCTTGCATATATTGCTTGTAGCACCCGAGTCAACCATGTTGGTTATTTTCATAACCAAAAAACGTAAAACGCGGAAGCATAAACATTGGATCTTTAATCTCGAATCTAATTAAAAGAAAACTTAAACATGAAAGAATGATTACATACCTGATTTCATTATAATCTTCGGATTTGAAGAACTAGGGTTGGGTTTTCCAGTTGATCTCAAGAGCTCTCTCTAAAATCCCTCAGCAAACCCTAAACGAATTTACATATGTATTTTCGTGTGTTTTGATTTGCTCCTCATCACATGTATTTATAGATGGATATAAACCCTAATGTGAGAGATGGAAGGGATCTTGAGTCAAACCGGGAACTCAACCCACATGGTAAGTAAATATTTTATAAATCGGTCCATCAACAATTTATATTCTTACCATAATAAATTGATTTCATGATAACATTACATATATATGAAATGGTCACATAATTATCTAACAATCTCCCACTGGACCACAAATATATAAATGTACATATAACTGTATAAGCGCTTTAATGAATGCTATCATAATATTGGTACCCTTAAACAATCTCGTCCACTAATCATAATAGTATAGGATCAAAGCGGTCTTCGTTACAATTTACGTAACTAAACCTATCAATGGTCACATATACATATATAACTAACGACATAGATTAAACATCATGTGTGGTTTTAAAATCTAAATAGATTTCCAACGAGTTCCTCTTTAGATTGAAGTGAGATCAAACTTCAAATAAGTGCAACTAATAATGGAGTTAACTGAATTCTTAATTTTGTACAGAAAAACATAATTGATCTTAAACAAAACATAAACCACCATTAAACTCCCACTAAAACCAAATATCACACCAATGTGTGTAGTATGCTCATGAAAGACCTAGGGAGGTAATCCCTTTATGAGCGGATCCGCTTTTATGGAGTTTGTTCATATGTGCTATATATATTTCCATTTTGCACTATTGTATTACTATTAACAGAAGGAAACTTGATGCCAATGTGCTTTGACTTAATAGAACTTCTATTATTGGAATATAACATTGCTGATTTATTATCACAACTTTAATGGTCTTTCAATACCAATAATGTGTAGCCTCTTGACAAATTTTCACAACCATATTCCATGCTACAAATTATGTTGTCATTATGGAAGAAGTTACCGAAGTCTATTCCATGAAATGACTCATCATGCTAAAATGTAAAAGTATCCTTATATGGATCAATAACCATTTTGGCATCTAATAAAATAATATTCTTAATAAAAATGATCTCCAAAACATCTGAATTTCTTATGATCCAAACTTGAGTTGCATAGATATCTGCCCAAAACCAGAAAGATAAATTTACTCCCACTTAATCTGTGATACACAAAATCATCTACTGAATTTACCTAAAACCAAAAGAGATAATAAATTGATGAAAATAGTGGTACCACGCATATGATATCCAAAGTTGAGGTTGTTGAGTTTGTGTATTCAAAATAGGAGATTGAAAAACATTATCGAAAACTGATTCATAACTTGCATACTATCAAAAGCAATAATAGGAATCAAGATTGATTCCTCCTTAAGGACAATGTTTTAACCTTGTTTCTCCCCCAAACTCAACATCCTCAAAGAATGTTGCTCTATCCAAAATAAATGGTCAATATCCACACAATTGAGAACTAACATAATGTCCTCATTGCATTCCTTAAAGTTAATCTCATTGAGTAAGAATCATAAGTGTGATCAATGTTAACATGTATAATACCATAATTCAAATTTCTGTTTTGAGAATATAGATAAATCTACTTTTATGCTCATTAATCCATAAACCGTAATCAATAATTTCAATTTATGACATTTTACAAGGTATCAATACAACATTAATATCAAGTCTTTGGACAGTAATACTAACTTGTAAGAGATAACCTTGTTTTAGAGATAAACATTGACAATAAATCATGTTAATTAACAATCCCCTCTTTGGATTGACTTATTAATCACATAGAACCAAAAAATCACCACATGTTTATCACCACATATATGTTTATTCGGCCAAATATCAGTCTACCTTTGGGTCGGCTAATACCCGCATTAATAAACACGTAAACTACAAATTTTGATAATAATTGACAATATATAATGTCAATTAATAAGCCCTTCTTTGGATTGACTTGTTAATGACATGTAACCTAAAAAACTATCACATATTTATCATCAAACATGTGTTTATCCGGCCAAATATTAACCTACCTTTGGGTCGATTAATATCCGCATTAATAAACACAAACCATAAAATTTAAGTTCTTTGTAAATTAATTTTCACAAAAGAGATCACTTTGGCGATATATTGTGTCAATTAATTTACCATTAAAATAAATAATATGTCATAAATGAAATGTATCAATAATCAAAAACATGTTTATAAATTTCCATAAACGCTATCACATGTTTTCATGAAACCAAACTTTGATAATACAATGAAAACATTATCAACAATAAACTGAAAATCTAAATCAATTTCCAAAATTATGAGACAAAAATTTAAATATAAATGTAATTTACATTTAAACGAAGCCTAAATTTTACCGCATAATATCTCGCAAATTAAAGTAATATCACAAACATTAATAATGGTGATATCACAAACATTAATAATGGCCACCAGATCACTCCCTAAATACATATATATATATATATATATATATATATATATATATATATATATATATATATATATATATATATATATATATCACAAACATTAATAATGGCCACCAGATCACTCCCTCTATATATATATATATATATATATATATATATATATATATATATATATATATATATATATATATATATATATATATAAAATGGCCGATTTCTTTCTTATCAAAAATGAATTGACTAAATCAATATATTATATAATATTTGAAATACCCTTATCACGTTAAACCTTGTAAATAGGATACCACTTTGGAAGGATAAACAGAAATACATACCTCATTAAAGAATCAAAAGGTCTTAAAAAAATGGTTTATCTATACCTTCACATTTGACAACTCAAAATTCCAATTAAAGAATCAAAAGGTCTTAAAAAAGTAGCTCACTATTCGTACGAAGATTAATTATTATTATTAAAACAAATAATGATTATTAAATACCACCGAATTGAATTTGATAAATTCATGACCGACGGTTTTATCACAAAACCCAACGATAATACAAATTGACTTTTTTTTGTTGTTGTCAAATGTTCATGTGTATAATTCCGATGACGGCAGAAGCAGCTCAAGAAATAGGTATTTTCATTATGATATTTTAAACCAATCATAAAATTTCTTTTAACAAGTTCGAGTAGGCTCTGATACCAATTGTTTGTATATAAAAAAACTTAATCTATATGTGCGGAAGCTTGCAAGGCCAGACCTTCAAACTTGAATCTGGATAAAAGAAGATAGGAGAAGAAGAATGTGTACCTGCTTCCATTGAAGCTTTTGGATCTGAAGAACAAGCTTGGTTTTCCAGTTGATCTTAAGACAGCTCTAAGAACCCTTTGCAATAAAAAAAAACGAATTTGTGAAGATCTTTAATCTATATGTGCGGAAGCATAATATGAAGATCTTTAATCTCGAATCTAATTAAAAGAAAACTTAAACATGAAACAAAGATTACATACCTTGTTCCATTGAGATTTTTGGATCTAGAGACTAGGAAGAGCTTTCCAGTTGATCTCAAAAGCTCTCTCTAAAATCCCCCAACAATGAACCATACGAATTTTTTAGTGTATTTTCGTGTGTTTTGATTTGCTCCTCATCACATGTATTTATAGATGGATATAAACCCTAATATGAGAGATGGAAGGGATCTTGAGGATCTTGAGTCAAACCGGGAACTCAACCCACATGGTAAGTAAATATTTTATAAATCGGTCCATCAACAATTTATATTCTTACCATAATAAATTGATTTCATGATAACATTACATATATATGAAGTGGTCCCATAACTATCTAACAAACCAACCATGCATAGTCATCATCATGCATATAAAACAACTTAGGAATTACTGAACATAATGTTGAATAGAATTATTAAGGTTATAAATATTCTAGCATCTAATCCTTTTGGTACAACCGAGTCATTGGACCTACTATTTCGACCATCGTTACTATTTCTAGCACCATAGTTTCCAACACTATTTATCTTAAGACTCACCTGGTAGTACTTCTTAACATGACCATTCATTTGACATCCCCAACCAACCCGCTCAATTGGTCCTCTATCGGGTCTTGCATTAAATATTTGGAAAACCGGTTTTTTTGGCCTTTAATTAAAAACAGGAAGCTAAGGGTAGGTGTATTTCATGTTGACATTAGGAGGCCTTCATTGGGGGTGAAACTTCTTCAAGGGGTTACTAGTAGGCACAACAGTTTTATTAGCGAGTAGGTTTTGAGGAGAGATACTGTAACATCTGGATTCTAGGTACAAGTGTAACATCTTAAAAATCACGACCAAATATTTCATTTTTAACTTACTAATTATAAAACCAAGTGTATGAAATCAACCATAGTAACAACTCATGATGAAACCAAGTATCCATAATCAAAACATGTCATGATAAAACAATGTCAGAGTATAAATCCCGAGGAACATAAGTGCAGAAATCATGGTATGATGCGCTGAAGACAAACCGACTTCTTTCCCTTCGAAGAGGAAGTACCTGCTACCAAAACTAAAAACCGTAAGCACGAAGCTTAGTGAGTTCCCTCATCATACCACATAACATACAATAACATACTGCTAAGCATATCCGGGTGCTGGCCTAATCCTTCTGTATCTTTCAACTGGTAACCACCGAGCATATCTGGTTGCCGGTCTACCCCTTCGGTATCTTTCAACCGATAACTGACTAACGTACCTAGGTATTGTCCTACCCCTTAGGTCTCTTTTAACCACTAACTGCCTAGCATATCTGGGTGCTGGCCTACCTCTTCGGTCCTTTCGGCCGGATCCAGAGACTATTTCACCACCTACCACTACCACATAACATACTAGCATACAAAACGTAAATCACATACTGCCTAGCATATCTGGGTGCTGGCCTAACCCTTCGGTCCTATCGACCGGATACAAGACTATTCCCCTAATATCACTATTACATAATATCAAACCATGCTAGCACATAAAACATAACAGATAGTCGCATACCAGACAATTATCACAAAGACAATCATCTAACAAACAACTCCTACTAGTGGGCCGACATTGTGGCCTTAGACCCACATTTACTGGAAGGAAACAAACCTCAATCTCTGGAAGTAGTTGTGAAAACTCCGTCTCTAAACTCACGTAAAGTTTCTAACTTGACATTCATGTACATATTATTTAGCTCATAAGGCTCTATAAAGTGGTTTACAAGATGCATGGGACTCCCATGGCCATAAAGTTGGCACTATTATGCCATGGAGTCCCTCACAGGCTCTGGATCTGAAGTTACAACTTCATCATACACTCAAATATCGTCCAAAATGTAGCTTGAACTCTAGATCTACTGACTTTCTCTTAAATCTCCAAGCCTTTCCTCCCTTCTTTAAGCTTCATATCACAAAGAATGGCACAAAATAACTCAAAACACTCAAAAGTTTATTAGAGTTTCGTGGCTAAGGTTTGGGACAAAGGAGACTGAAGGTGATGCCAAGTTATGGGTGTTAAGGAGATTAAATAAGGTGCCAAACCCTTAAAATTAGGGTTTCATTCTGGCAGTCCTACTCGTCGAATCGGGGCTCCCCAACTCGTCGAGTAGACTTCATCACCCGCGTCCAAATCCATTATCTACTCGACGAGTTTGGGGCCTCTAACTCGTCGAGTACCCACACAAAAATGAGTAAATTTTTAATTAAATACATACCAGGAACTAGGCGTTACAAATCTACCCCACTTATTTTAGACTTCATCCTCGAAGTCTGTTGCGACTGAAAATAGCTCAGGGTAGTGCTCTCTCATCTCATCATCCAACTCCCATGTCCACTCCGAGCTCTTGCGGTCTTACCATTGCACCTTCACCAGCTCAACCCTCTTATTCCTTAGTTCCTTTGTCTTCTTGTCGAGAATAGCTACCGGTCTCTCGATGTAGTTCATGCTGTCATCCACGTGAATATCCTCTAAAGTCATTACTGTGAAGTCATCTACCAAACAATTCTGTAGCTGGGAGACGTTAAAGGTGCTGTGGATCTAACTAAGCTCGACTGGCAGATCCAGCCGATACACAACCTTGCCCACCCGGGCTACAACCCTGAAGGTTCGATGTATCTAGGGCCCAACTTGCCCCCGCTTGTTGAACCTGATGACACCTTTCCAAGGTAAAACCATCAGGAGGACCATATCTCCTACCTGAAACTCCAGGTCCAATCGGCGTCTGTCGGTATAGCTCTTTTGCCGACTTTGAGCAGTCTGGAGCCTGCTTCTGACCTGCTGGATCATCTCAGTAGTCTTGAGTACCACTTCGGTACTCCCCATGATTCTCTGTCCAACCTCTCCCCAATATATCAGGGCTTGCACTTCCTCCCATAAAGCATCTCGAAGGGAGGACGGTCGATGCTGGCATAGTAGCTATTATTGTAGGAAAACTCTGCCAGGGGAAGGTAGGTATCCGACTTACCACCAATGTCTAAGATAGACGCCCACAACATATCCTCCAAGGTTTGGATGGTCCGCTCGCTTCGATCGTCCATCTGTGGGTGAAATGTCGTGCTAAAATACAGATGGGTACCTAACTCGTCATTAAACTTCTTCCAGAATCTAGAAGTAAACCGTACATCTCGGTCCAAAATCACTGAAACTGGAACTCCATGCCGAGCTACTACCTCCCTGACGTAGATTTCTGCCAACTTCTCGGCCGAAATGCTCTCCTGAAACGGAATGAAATGGGCACTCTTGGTCAATCGATCCACGATGACCCAAAACGAATCCACTCCCTGTGCGGTCCTAGGAAGCTTCTTGATGAAATCCATAGTAATATCCTCCTATTTCCACACCGGGATACTCAATGGTTGCGTATTGCCGCGGGGTCTCTGGTCCTCGGCCTTGACCTTCCTGCAGGTCAAGCACCTCTCCACGTACCAGGCAACGTCCCCCTTCATGCAGGGCACCGGTAATCAGGACGAAGATCTCTATACATCTTCGTAGCCCCAGGATGGATGGGAAAGCTGGATTTGTGCGTCTCCTCCATCAGAACCTGGCATACGCCACCCGCGTATGGAATCCACACCCTGCGATGGAGTGTCAACAATCCACGGCTATCATAGTCAAAGGAGGAAATCTGGCCCATGATACTCTCACTTTTCCGGTGTTCCCCCTTCATAGCCTCCTGCTGGGCCTCTCAGAACAACTCCAAAAGCGGAGTCACTATTGTCGTCGTCAGGCAGATGTCTCTGATCGGGGCTGTGAAAGCCTTGTGGCTAAGTGCATCGGCCACAATATTGGCCTTCCCCGGGTGGTAGAGGATCTCACCGTCGTAATCCTTCACCACGTCCAACCATCGTCGCTGCCTCATGTTAAAATTTGGGTATTGTCCTACCCCTTTGGTCTCTTTCAACCACTAACTGCCTAACATATCTGGGTGTTGGCCTACCTCTTCGGTCCTTTCGGCTGGATCCGGAGACTATTTCACCACCTACCACTACAACATAACATACTAGCATATAAAACGTAAATCACATACTGCCTAACATATCTGGGTGCTGGCCTAACCCTTCGGTCCTATCCAACGGATACAAGACTATTCCCCTAATATCACTATTACATAATATCAAACCATGCTAGCATATAAAACATAACAGATAGTCGCATACCAGACAATTATCACAAAGACAATCATCTAACAAACAACTCCTACTAGTGGGCTGACATTGTGGCCTTAGACCCACATTTACTGGAAGGCAACTCACCTCAATCTCTAGAAGTAGTTGCGAAAACTTCGGCTCTAAACTTATGTAAAGTTTCTAACTTTACATTAATGCATAGATTATTTAGCTCATAAGGCTCTATAAAGTAGTTTACAAGATGCATGGGACTCCCATAGCCATAAAGTTGGCACTATTATTCCATGGAGTCCCTCACAGGCTCTGGATCTGAAGTAACAACTTCATCATACACTCAAATATCGAAAATGACTTTAATATGGCCTAAAAAGGGTAAAATACAACCCTAAACGAAGATCTAAACAATAGAAAGCAAAGGTATAAGCTTTATACCTCAAAATTAGTCCAAAATGTAGCTTGGACTCTAGATCTACTGAATTTCTCTTAAATCTCCAAGCCTTTGCTCCCTTCTTTAAGCTTCATATCACAAAGAATGGCACAAAATAACTCAAAACACTCAAAAGTTGATTAGAGTTTCGTGGCTAGGGTTTGGGACAAAGGAGACTGAAGGTGATGCCAAGTTATGGGTGTTAAGGAGATTAAATAAGGTGCCAAACCCTTAAAATTAGGGTTTCATTCTGGCAGTCCTACTCGTCGAATCGGGGCTCCCCAACTCGTCGAGTAAACTTCATCACCCGCGCCCAAATCCATTAACTACTCGACGAGTTTGGGGCCTCCAACTCGTCGAGTCTCGACACACAAATGAGTAAATTTTTAATTAAATACATACCAGGAACTGGGTGTTACAAATCTCCCCCACTTATTTTAGACTTCATCCTCGAAGTCTGTTGCGCCTGAAAATAGCTCAGGGTAGTGCTCTCTCATCTCATCATCCGATTCCCATGTCCACTTCGAGCTCTTAATGTCTTACCATTGCACCTTCACCAGCTCAACCCTCTTATTCCTCAGATCCTTTGTCTTCTTGTAGAGAATAGCTATCGGTCTCTCGATGTAGTTTATGTTGTCATCCACATGAATATCCTCTAAAGGCATTACTGCGAAGTCATCTACCAAACAATTCTGTAGCTTGGAGACGTGAAAGGTGCTGTGGATCTGACTAAGCTCGACTGGCAGATCCAGGCGATACGCAACCTTGCCCACCCGGGCTACAACCCTGAAGGTTCGATGTATCTGGGGCCCAACTTGCCCCACTTGTTGAACCTAATGACACCTTTCCAAGGTAAAACCTTTAGGAGGACCATATCTCCTACCTGAAACTCCAGGTCCAATCAGCGTCTGTCGGCATAGCTCTTTTGCCGACTTTGAGCAGTCTGGAGCCTGCTTCTGACCTGCTGGATCATCTCAGTAGTCTTGAGTACCACTTCGGTACTTCCCATGACTCTCTGTCCAACCTCTCCCCAATATATCAGGGCTTGCACTTCCTCCCATAAAGCATCTCGAAGGGAGGACGGTCGATGCTGGCGTAGTAGCTATTATTGTAGGAAAACTCTGCCAGGGGAAGGTAGGTATCCGACTTACCACCAAAGTCTAAGATAGACGCCCACAACATATCCTCCAAGGTTTGGATGGTCCGCTCGCTTTAATCATCCATATGTGGGTGAAATGTCGTGCTAAAATACAGACGGGTACCTAACTCGTCATTAAACATCTTCCAGAATCTAGAAGTAAACCATACATCTCGGTCCAAAATCACTGAAACTGGAACTCCATGCCGAGCTACTACCTCCCTGACGTAGATTTCTGCCAACTTCTCGGCCGAAATGCTCTCCTGAAACGGAATGAAATGGGCACTCTTGGTTAATCGATCCACGATGACCCAAAACGAATCCACTCCCTGTGCGGTCCTAGGAAGCTTCTTAATGAAATCCTTAGTAATATCCTCCCATTTCCACACCGGGATACTCAATGGTTACGTATTGCTGTGGGGTCTCTGGTCCTCGGCCTTGACCTTCCTGCAGGTCAAGCACCTCTCCACATACCAGGCAACGACCCCCTTCTTGCAGGGCACCAGTAATCAGGACGAAGATCTCTATACATCTTCGTAGCCCCAGGATGGATGGGAAAGCTGGATTTGTGCGTCTCCTCCATCAGAACCTGGCGTACACCACCCGCGTACGGAACCCACACCCTGCGATGGAGTGTCAACAATCTGCGGCTATCATAGTCAAAGGAGGAAATCTGGCCCATGATACTCTCACTATTCCGGTGTTCCCACTTCATAGCCTCCTGCCGGGCCTCTCGGATCAACTCCAAAAGCGGAGTCACTATTGTCGTCGTCAGGCAGATGTCTCTGATCGGGGCTGTGAAAGCCTTGTGGCTAAGTGCATCGGCCACAATATTGGCCTTCCCCGGGTGGTAGAGGATCTCACCGTCGTAATCTTTCACCACGTCCAACCATCGTCGCTGCCTCATGTTCATATTTGGGTATTGTCCTACCCCTTTGGTCTCTTTCAACCACTAACTGCCTAGCATATCTGGGTGCTGGCCTACCTCTTCGGTCCTTTCGGCCGGATCCGGAGACTATTTCACCACCTACCACTACCACATAACATACTAGCATATAAAACGTAAATCACATACTGCCTAGCATATCTGGGTGCTGGCTTAACCCTTCGGTACTATCCACCGGATACAAGACTATTCCCCTAATATCACTATTACATAATATCAAACCATGCTAGCACATAAAACATAACAGATAGTCGCATACTAGAAAATTATCACAAAGACAATCATCTAACAAACAACTCCTACTAGTGGGCCGAAATTGTGGCCTTAGACCCACATTTACTGGAAGGCAACTCACCTCAATCTCTAGAAGTAGTTGCGAAAACTTCGGCTCTAAACTTATGTAAAGTTTCTAACTTTACATTCATGCACAGATTATTTAGCTCATAAGGCTCTATAAAGTAATTTACAAGATGTATGGGACTCCCATGGCCAAAAAGTTGGCACTATTATGCCATGGAGTCCCTCACAGGCTCTGGATCTGAAGTTACAACTTCATCATACACTCAAGTATCGAAAATGACTTTAATATGGCCTAAAAAGGGTAAAATACAACCCTAAACGAAGATCTAAACAATAGAAAGCAAAGATATAAGCTTTATACCTCAAAATTAGTCCAAACTGTAGCTTGGACTCTAGATCTGCTGACTTTCTCTTAAATCTCCAAGCCTTTCCTCCCTTCTTTAAGCTTCATATCACAAAGAATGGCACAAAATAACTCAACACACTCAGAAGTTGATTAGAGTTTCGTGGCTAGGGTTTGGGACAAAGGAGACTGAAGGTGAGGCCAAGTTATGGGTGTTAAGGAGATTAAATAAGGTGCCAAACCCTTAAAATTAGGGTTTCATTCTGGCAGTTCTACTCGTCGAATCGGGGCTCCCCAACTCGTCGAGTAAACTTCATCACCCGTGCCCAAATCCATTAACTACTCGACGAGTTTGGGGCCTCCAACTCGTCGAGTCTCGACACAAAAATGAGTAAATTTTTAATTAAATACATACCAGGAACTGGGTGTTACAAATCTCCCCCACTTATTTTAGACTTCATCCTCGAAGTCTGTTGCGCCTGAAAATAGCTCAGGGTAGTGCTCTCTCATCTCATCCTCCGACTCCCATGTCTACTCCGAGCTCTTGCGGTCATACCATTGCACCTTTACCAACTCAACCCTCTTATTCCTCAGATCCTTTGCCTTATTTTCGAGAATAGCTACCGGTCTCTCGATGTAGTTCATTTTGTCATCCACGTGAATATCATCTAAAGGCATTACTGCGGAGTCATCTACCAAAAAATTTCTGTAGCTGGGAGACGTGAAATGTGTTGTGGATCTGACTAAGCTCGGCTAACAGATCCAACCGATACGCAACCTTGCCCACCCGGGCTACAACCCTGAAGGTTCGATGTATCTGGGGCCCAACTTGCCCCGCTTATTGAACCTGATGACACCTTTCCAAGGTAAAACCTCAGGAGGGCCATATCTCCTACCTGAAACTCCAGGTCCAATCGGCGTCTGTCGGCATAGCTCGTTTGCCGACTTTGAGCAGTCTGGAGCCTGCTTCTGACCTGCTGGATCATCTCAGTAGTCTTGAGTACCACTTCGGTACTCCCCATGACTCTCTGTCCAACCTCTCCCCAATATATCAGGGCTTGCACTTCCTCCCATAAAGCATCTTCAAGGGAGGACGGTCGATGCTAGCGTAGTAGCTATTATTGTAGGAAAACTCTGCCAGGGAAAGGTAGGTATCCGACTTACCACCAAAGTCTAAGATAGACGCCCACAACATATCCTCCTAGGTTTGGATGGTCCGCTCGCTTTGATCGTCCATCTGTGGGTGAAACGTCGTGCTAAAATACAGACGGGTACCTAACTCGTCATTAAAATTCTTCCAGAATCTAGAAGTAAACCGTACATCTCGGTCCAAAATCACTGAAACTGGAACTCCATGCCGAGCTACTACGTCCTTGACGTACATTTCTGCCAACTTCTCGGCCGAAATGCTCTCCTGAAACGGAATGAAATGGGCACTGTTGGTCAATCGATCCACGATGACCGAAATCGAATCCACTCCCTGTGCGGTCCTAGGAAGCTTCTTGATGAAATCCATAGTAATATCCTCCCAATTCCACACCGAGATACTCAATGGGTATTGTCCAACCCCTTTGGTCTCTTTCAACCACTAACTGCCTAGCATATCTGGGTGCTGGCCTACCTCTTTGGTCCTTTCGGCCGGATCCGGAGACTATTTCACCACCTACCACTACCACATAACATACTAGCATATAAAACATAAATCACATACTGCCTAGCATATCTGGGTGCAGGCCTAACCCTTCGGTCCTATCCACCGGATACAAGACTATTCCCCTAATATCACTATTATATAATATCAAACCATGCTAGCACATAAAACATAACAGATAGTCGCATACCAGACAATTATCACAAAGACAATCATCTAACAGACAACTCCTACTAGTGGGCCGACATTGTGGCCTTAGACCCACATTTACTGGAAGGCAACTCACCTCAATCTCTGGAAGTAGTTGCGAAAACTTCGACTCTAAACTTATGTAAAGTTTCTAACTTTACATTAATGCATAGATTATTTAGCTCATAAGGGTCTATAAAGTAGTTTACAAGATGCATGGGACTCCCATGGCCATAAAGTTGGCACTATTATGCCATGGAGTCCCTCACAGGCTTTGGATTTGAAGTTACAACTTCATCATACACTCAAATATCGAAAATGACTTTAATATGGCCTAAAAAGGGTAAAATACAACCCTAAACGAAGATCTAAACAATAGAAAGCAAAGGTATAAGCTTTATACCTCAAAATTAGTCCAAAATGTAGTTTGGACTCTAGATCTACTGAGTTTCTTTTAAATCTCCAAGCCTTTCCTCCCTTCTTTAAGCTTCATATCACAAAGAATGGCACAAAATAACTCAAAAAACTCAAAAGTTGATTAGAGTTTCGTGGCTAGGGTTTGGGACAAAGGAGACTGAAGGTGAGGCCAAGTTATGGGTGTTAAGGAGATTAAATAAGGTGCCAAACCCTTACAATTAGGGTTTCATTCTGGCAGTCCTACTCGTCGAATCTGGGCTCCCCAACTCGTCGAGTAAACTTCATCACCCGCGCCCAAATCCATTAACTACTCGACGAGTTTGGGGCCTCCAACTCGTCGTGTCTCGACACAAAAATGAGTAAATTTTTAATTAAATACATACCAGGAACTGGGTGTTACAAATCTCCCCCACTTATTAGACTTCATCCTCGAAGTCTGTTGGGCCTGAAAATAGCTCAGGGTAGTGCTCTCTCATCTCATCCTCCGACTCCCATGTCTACTCCGAGCTCTTGCGGTCCTACCATTGCACCTTTACCAGCTCAACCCTCTTATTCCTCAGATCCTTTGCCTTATTGTCAAGAATAGCTACCGGTCTCTCGATGTAGTTCGTTTTGTCATCCATGTGAATATCATCTAAAGGCATTACTGCGGAGTCATCTACCAAAAAATTCTGTAGCTGGGAGACGTGAAATGTGTTGTGGATCTGACTAAGCTCGGCTAACAGATCCAACCGATACGCAACCTTGCCCACCCAGGCTACAACCCTGAAGGTTCGATGTATCTGGGGCCCAACTTGCCCCGCTTGTTGAACCTGATGACACCTTTCCAAGGTAAAACCTCAGGAGGGCCATATCTCCTACCTGAAACTCCAGGTCCAATCGGCGTCTGTCGGCATAGCTCTTTTGCCGACTTTGAGCAGTCTGGAGCCTGCTTCTGACCTGCTGGATCATCTCAGTAGTCTTGAGTACCACTTCGGTACTCCCCATGACTCTCTGTCCAACCTCTCCCCAATATATCAGGGCTTACACTTCCTCCCATAAAGCATCTCGAAGGGAGGACGGTCGATGCTGGCGTAGTAGCTATTATTGTAGGAAAACTCTGCCAGGGGAAGGTAGGTATCCGACTTACCACCAAAGTCTAAGATAGACGCCCACAACATATCCTCCAAGGTTTGGATGGTCCGCTCGCTTTGATCGTCCATCTGTGGGTGAAACGTCGTGCTAAAATACAGACGGGTACCTAAATCGTCATTAAAATTCTTCCAGAATCTAGAAGTAAACCGTACATCTCGGTCCAAAATCACTGAAACTGGAACTCCATGCCGAGCTACTACGTCCTTGACGTACATTTCTGCCAACTTCTCGGCCGAAATGCTCTCCTGAAACGGAATGAAATGGGCACTGTTGGTCAATCGATCCACGATGACCGAAATCGAATCCACTCCCTGTGCGGTCCTAGGAAGCTTCTTGATGAAATCCATAGTAATATCCTCCCAATTCCACACCGAGATACTCAATGGGTATTGTCCAACCCCTTTGGTCTCTTTCAACCACTAACTGCCTAGCATATCTGGGTGCTGGCCTACCTCTTCGGTCCTTTCGGCCGGATCCGGAGACTATTTCACCACCTACCACTACCACATAACATACTAGCATATAAAACATAAATCACATACTGCCTAGCATATCTGGGTGCTGGCCTAACCCTTCGGTCCTATCCACCGGATACAAGACTATTCCCCTAATATCACTATTATATAATATCAAACCATGCTAGCACATAAAACATAACAGATAGTCGCATACCAGACAATTATCACAAAGACAATCATCTAACAAACAACTCCTACTAGTGGGCTGACATTGTGGCCTTAGACCCACATTTACTGGAAGGCAACTCACCTCAATCTCTGGAAGTAGTTGCGAAAACTTCGACTCTAAACTTATGTAAAGTTTCTAACTTTACATTAATGCATAGATTATTTAGCTCATAAGGGTCTATAAAGTAGTTTACAAGATGCATGGGACTCCCATGGCCATAAAGTTGGCACTATTATCCCATGGAGTCCCTCACAGGCTTTGGATTTGAAGTTACAACTTCATCATACACTCAAATATCGAAAATGACTTTAATATGGCCTAAAAAGGGTAAAATACTACCCTAAACGAAGATCTAAACAATAGAAAGCAAAGGTATAAGCTTTATACCTCAAAATTAGTCCAAAATGTATTTTGGACTCTAGATCTACTGAGCTTCTTTTAAATCTCCAAGCCTTTCCTCCCTTCTTTAAGTTTCATATCACAAAGAATGGCACAAAATAACTCAAAAAACTCAAAAGTTGATTAGAGTTTCGTGGCTAGGGTTTGGGACAAAGGAGACTGAAGGTGAGGCCAAGTTATGGGTGTTAAGGAGATTAAATAAGGTGCCAAACCCTTAAAATTAGGGTTTCATTCTGGCAGTCCTACTCGTCGAATCTGGGCTCCCCAACTCGTCGAGTAAACTTCATCACCTGCGCCCAAATCCATTAACTACTCGACGAGTTTGGGGCCTCCAACTCGTCGAGTCTCGACACAAAAATGAGTAAATTTTTAATTAAATACATACAAGGAACTGGGTGTTACAAATCTCCCCCACTTATTAGACTTCATCCTCGAAGTCTGTTGGGCCTGAAAATAGCTCAGGGTAGTGCTCTCTCATCTCATCCTCCGACTCCCATGTCTACTCCGAGCTCTTGCGGTCCTACCATTGCACCTTTACCAGCTCAACCCTCTTATTCCTCAGATCCTTTGCCTTATTGTCAAGAATAGCTACCGGTCTCTCGATGTAGTTCGTTTTGTCATCCATGTGAATATCATCTAAAGGCATTACTGCGGAGTCATCTACCAAAAAATTCTGTAGCTGGGAGACGTGAAATGTGTTGTGGATCTGACTAAGCTCGGCTAACAGATCCAACCGATACGCAAACTTGCCCACCCGGGCTACAACCCTGAAGGTTCGATGTATCTGGGGACCAACTTGCCCCGCTTGTTGAACCTGATGACACCTTTCCAAGGTAAAACCTCAGGAGGGCCATATCTCCTACCTGAAACTCCAGGTCCAATCGGCGTCTGTCGGCATAGCTCTTTTGCCGACTTTGAGCAGTCTGGAGCCTGCTTCTGACCTGCTGGATCATCTCAGTAGTCTTGAGTACCACTTCGGTACTCCCCATGACTCTCTGTCCAACCTCTCCCCAATATATCAGGGCTTGCACTTCGTCCCATAAAGCATCTCGAAGGGAGGACGGTCGATGCTGGCGTAGTAGCTATTATTGTAGGAAAACTCTGCCAGGGGAAGGTAGGTATCCGACTTACCACCAAAGTCTAAGATAGACGCCCACAACATATCCTCCAAGGTTTGGATGGTCCGCTCGCTTTGATCGTCCATCTGTGGGTGAAACGTCGTGCTAAAATACAGACGGGTACCTAACTCGTCATTAAAATTCTTCCAGAATCCAGAAGTAAACCGTACATCTCGGTCCAAAATCACTGAAACTGGAACTCCATGCCGAGCTACTACGTCCTTGACGTACATTTCTGCCAACTTCTCGGCCGAAATGCTCTCCTGAAACGGAATGAAATGGGCACTGTTGGTCAATCGATCCACGATGACCAAAATCGAATCCACTCCCTGTGCGGTCCTAGGAAGCTTCTTGATGAAATCCATAGTAATATCCTCCCAATTCCACACCGAGATACTCAATGGGTATTGTCCAACCCCTTTGGTCTCTTTCAACCACTAACTGCCTAGCATATCTGGATGCTGGCCTACCTCTTCGGTCCTTTCGGCCGGATCCGGAGACTATTTCACCACCTACCACTACCACATAACATACTAGCATATAAAACATAAATCACATATTGCCTAGCACATCTGGGTGCTGGCCTAACCCTTCGGTCCTATCCACCGGATACAAGACTATTCCCCTAATATCACTATTATATAATATCAAACCATGCTAGCACATAAAACATAACAGATAGTCGCATACCAGACAATTATCACAAAGACAATCATCTAACAAACAACTCCTACTAGTGGGCCGACATTGTGGCCTTAGACCCACATTTACTGGAAGGTAACTCACCTCAATCTCTGGAAGTAGTTGCGAAAACTTCGACTCTAAACTTATGTAAAGTTTCTAACTTTACATTAATGCATAGATTATTTAGCTCATAAGGGTCTATAAAGTAGTTTACAAGATGCATGGGACTCCCATGGCCATAAAGTTGGCACTATTATGCCATGGAGTCCCTCACAGGCTTTGGATTTGAAGTTACAACTTCATCATACACTCAAATATCGAAAATGACTTTAATATGGCCTAAAAAGGGTAAAATACAACCCTAAACGAAGATCTAAACAATAGAAAGCAAAGGTATAAGCTTTATACCTCAAAATTAGTCCAAAATGTAGTTTGGACTCTAGATCTACTGAGTTTCTTTTAAATCTCCAAGCCTTTCCTCCCTTCTTTAAGCTTCATATCACAAAGAATGGCACAAAATAACTCAAAAAACTCAAAAGTTGATTAGAGTTTCGTGGCTAGGGTTTGGGACAAAGGAGACTGAAGGTGAGGCCAAGTTATGGGTGTTAAGGAGATTAAATAAGGTGCCAAACCCTTAAAATTAGGGTTTCATTCTGGCAGTCCTACTCGTCGAATCGGGGCTCCCCAACTCGTCGACTAAACTTCATCACCCGCGCCCAAATCCATTAACTACTCGACGAGTTTGGGGCCTCCAACTCGTCGAGTCTCGACACAAAAATGAGTAAATTTTTAATTAAATACATACCAGGAACTGGGTGTTACAAATCTCCCCCACTTATTAGACTTCATCCTCGAAGTCTGTTGGGCCTGAAAATAGCTCAGCGTAGTGCTCTCTCATCTCATCCTCGGACTCCCATGTCTACTCCGAGCTCTTGCAGTCCTACCATTGCACCTTTACCAGCTCAACCCTCTTATTCCTCAGATCCTTTGCCTTATTGTCAAGAATAGCTACCGGTCTCTCGATGTAGTTCGTTTTCTCATCCACGTGAATATCATCTAAAGGCATTACTGCGGAGTCATCTACTAAAAAATTCTGTAGCTCGGAGACGTGAAATGTGTTGTGGATCTGACTAAGCTCGGCTAACAGATCCAACCGATACGCAACCTTGCCCACCCGGGCTACAACCCTGAAGGTTCGATGTATCTGGGGCCCAACTTGCCCCGCTTGTTGAACCTGATGACACCTTTCCAAGGTAAAACCTTCAGGAGGGCCATATCTCCTACCTGAAACTCCAGGTCCAATCGGCGTTTGCCGGCATAGCTCTTTTGCCGACTTTGAGCAGTCTAAAGCCTGCTTCTGACCTGCTGGATCATCTCAGTAGTCTTGAGTACCACTTCGGTACTCCCCATGACTCTCTGTGCAACCTCTCCCCAATATATCAAGGCTTGCACTTCCTCCCATAAAGCATCTCGAAAGGAGGACGGTCGATGCTGGCGTAGTAGCTATTATTGTAGGAAAACTCTGCCAGGGGAAGGTAGGTATCCGACTTACCACCAAAGTCTAAGATAGATGCCCACAACATATCCTCCAAGGTTTGGATGGTCCGCTCGCTTTGATCGTCCATCTGTGGGTGAAACGTCGTGCTAAAATACAGACGGGTACCTAACTCGTCATTAAACTTCTTCCAGAATCTAGAAGTAAACCGTACATCTCGGTCCAAAATCACTGAAACTAGAACACCATGCCGAGCTACTACGTCCCTGACGTACATTTCTACCAACTTCTCGGCCGAAATGCTCTCCTGAAACAGAATGAAATGGGCACTCTTGGTCAATCGATCCACGATGACCGAAATCGAATCCACTCCCTGTGCGGTCCTAGGAAGCTTCTTGATGAAATCCATAGTAATATCCTCCCATTTCCACACCGAGATACTCAATGGGTATTGTCCTACCCCTTTGGTCTCTTTCAACCACTAACTGCCTAGCATATCTGGGTGCTGGCCTACCTCTTCGGTCCTTTCAGCCGGATCCGGAGACTATTTCACCACCTACCACTACCACATAACATACTAGCATATAAAATGTAAATCACATACTGCCTAGCATATCTGGGTGCTGGCCTAACCCTTCGGTCCTATCCACCGGATACAAGACTATTCCCCTAATATCACTATTATATAATATCAAACCATGCTAGCACATAAAACATAACAGATAGTCGCATACCAGACAATTATCACAAAGACAATCATCTAACAAACAACTCCTACTAGTGGGCCGACATTGTGGCCTTAGACCCACATTTACTGGAAGGCAACTCACCTCAATCTCTGGAAGTAGTTGCGAAAACTTCGGCTCTAAACTTATGTAAAGTTTCTAACTTTGCATTAATGCACAGATTATTTAGCTCATAAGGCTCTATAAAGTAGTTTACAAGATGCATGGGACTCCCATGGCCATAAAGTTGGCACTATTATGCCATGGAGTCCCTCACAGGCTCTGGATCTGAAGTTACAACATCATCATACACTCAAATATCGAAAATGACTTTAATATGGCCTAAAAAGGATAAAATACAACCCTAAACGAAGATCTAAACAATAGAAAGCAAAGGTATAAGCTTTATACCTCAAAATTAGTCCAAAATGTAGATTGGACTCTAGATCTACTGAGTTTCTTTTAAATCTCCAAGCCTTTCCTCCCTTCTTTAAGCTTCATATCAAAAAGAATGGCACAAAATAACTCAAAACACTCAAAAGTTGATTAGAGTTTTATGGCTAGGGTTTGGGACAAAGGAGACTGAAGGTGAGGCCAAGTTATGGGTGTTAAGGAGATTAAATAAGGTGCCAAACCCTTAAAATTAGGGTTTCATTCTGGCAGTCCTACTCGTCGAATCGGGGCTCCCCAACTCGTCGAGTAAACTTCATCACCCGCGCCCAAATCCATTAACTACTCGACGAGTTTGGGGCCTCCAACTCGTCGAGTCTCGACACAAAAATAAGTAAATTTTTAATTAAATACATACCAGGAACTGGGCGTTACAAAGCTCCCCCACTTATTTTAGACTTCATCCTCGAAGACTGTTGCACCTAAAAATGGCGCAGGGTAGTGCTCTCTCATCTCATCATCCGATTCCCATGTCCACTCCGAGCTCTTGTGGTCTTACCATTGCACCTTCACCAGCTCAACCCTCTTATTCCTCAGATCCTTTGTCTTCTTGTCGAGAATAGCTAACGGTCTCTCGATGTAGTTTATGTTGTCATCCACGTGAATATCCTCTAAAGGCATTACTGCGAAGTCATCTACCAAACAATTCTGTAGCTTGGAGACGTGAAAGGTGCTGTGGATCTGACTAAGCTCGACTGGCAGATCCAGGCGATACGCAACCTTTCCCACCCGGGCTACAACCCTGAAGGTTCGATGTATCTGGGGTCCAACTTGCCCCGCTTGTTGAACCTGATGACACCTTTCCAAGGTAAAACCTTCAGGAGGACCATATCTCCTACCTGAAACTCCAGGTCCAATCGGCGTCTGTCGGCGTAGCTCTTTTGCCGACTTTGAGCAGTCTGGAGCCTGCTTCTGACCTGCTGGATCATCTCAGTAGTCTTGAGTACCACTTCGGTACTCCCCATGACTCTCTGTCCAACCTCTCCCCAATATATCAGGGCTTGCACTTCCTCCCATAAAGCATCCCGAAGGGAGGACGGTCGATGCTGGCGTAGTAGCTATTATTGTAGGAAAACTCTGCCAGGGGAAGGTAGGTATCCGACTTACCACCAAAGTGTAAGATAGATGCCCACAACATATCCTCCAAGGTTTGGATGGTCCGCTCGCTTTGATCGTCCATCTGTGGGTGAAATTTCGTGCTAAAATACAGACGGGTACCTAACTCGTCATTAAACTTCTTCTAGAATCTAGAAGTAAACCGTACATCTCGGTCCAAAATCACTGAAACTGGAACTCCATGCCGAGCTACTACCTCCCTGACGTAGATTTCTGCCAACTTCTCGGCCAAAATGCTCTCCTGAAACGGAATGAAATGGGCACTCTTGGTCAATCGATCCACGATGACCCAAAACGAATCCACTCTCTGTGCGGTCCTAGGAAGCTTCTTGATGAAATCCATAGTAATATCCTCCCATTTCCACACCGGGATACTCAATGGTTGCGTATTGCCACGGGGTCTCTGGTCCTCGGCCTTGACCTTCCTACAGGTCAAGCACCTCTCCACGTACCAGGCAACGTCCCCCTTCATGCAGAGCACCAGTAATCAGGACGAAGATCTCTATACATCTTCGTAGCCCTAGGATGGATGGGAATGCTGGATTTGTGCATCTCCTCCATCAGAACCTGGCGTACGCCAACCGCATACGGAACCCACACCCTGCGATGGAGTGTCAACAATCCGCGGCTATCATAGTCAAAGGAGGAAATCTGGCCCATGATACTCTCACTTTTCCGGTGTTCCCCCTTCATAGCCTCCTGCTGGGCCTCTCGGATCAACTCCAAAAGCGGAGTCACTATTGTCATCGTCAGGCAGATGTCTCTGATCGGGGCTGTGAAAGCCTTGTGGCTAAGTGCATCGGCCACAATATTGGCCTTCCCCAGGTGGTAGAGGATCTCACCGTCGTAATCCTTCACCACGTCCAACCATCGTCGCCGCCTCATGTTCAAATTTGGGTATTGTGCTACCCCTTTGGTCTCTTTCAACCACTAACTGCCTAGCATATCTGGGTGCTGGCCTACCTCTTCGGTCCTTGCGGCCGGATCCGGAGACTATTTCACCACCTACCACTACCACATAACATACTAGCATATAAAACGTAAATCACATACCGCCTAGCATATCTGGGTGCTGGCCTAACCCTTCGGTACTATCCACCGGATACAAGACTATTCCCCTAATATCACTATTACATAATATCAAACCATGCTAGCACATAAAACATAACAGATAGTCGCATACCAGACCATTATCACAAAGAGAATCATCTAACAAACAACTCCTACTAGTGGGCCGAAATTTTGGCCTTAGACCCACAATCTCTGGAAGTAGTTGCGACAACTTCGGCTCTAAACTTATGTAAAGTTTCTAACTTTACATTCATGCATAGATTATTTATCTCATAAGGCTCTATAAAGTAGTTTACAAGATGTATGGGACTCCCATGGCCATAAAGTTGGCACTATTATGCCATGGAGTCCCTCACAGGCTAAGGATCTGAAGTTACAACTTCATCATACACTCAAATATCGAAAATGACTTTAATATGGCCTAAAAAGGGTAAAATACAACCCTAAACGAAGATCTAAACAATAGAAAGCAAAGGTATAAGCTTTATACCTCAAAATTAGTCCAAAATGTAGCTTGGACTCTAGATCTACTGACTTTCTCTTAAATCTCCAAGCCTTTCCTCCCTTCTTTAAGCTTCATATCACAAAGAATGGCACAAAATAACTCAACACACTCAAAAGTTGATTAAAGTTTCGTGGCTAGGGTTTGGGACAAAGGAGACTGAAGGTGAGGCCAAGTTATGGGTGTTAAGGAGATTAAATAAGGTGCCAAACCCTTAAAATTAGGGTTTCATTCTGGCAGTTCTACTCGTCGAATCTGGGCTCCCCAACTCGTCGAGTAAACTTCATCACCCACGCCCAAATCCATTAACTACTCGACGAGTTTGGGGCCTCCAACTCGTCGAGTCTCGACACAAAAATGAGTAAATTTTTAATTAAATACATACCAGGAACTGGGCGTTACAAATCTCCCCCACTTATTTTAGACTTCATCCTCGAAGTCTGTTGCGCCTGAAAATAGCTCAGGGTAGTGCTCTCTCATCTCATCCTCCGACTCCCATGTCTACTCCGAGCTCTTGCGGTCCTACCATTGCACCTTTACCAGCTCAACCCTCTTATTCCTCAGATCCTTTGCCTTATTGTCGAGAATAGCTACCGGTCTCTCGATGTAGTTCGTTTTGTCATCCATGTGAATATCATCTAAAGGCATTACTGCGGAGTCATCTACCAAAAAATTCTGTAGCTGGGAGACGTGAAATGTGTTTTGGATCTGACTAAGCTCGGCTAACAGATCCAACCGATACGCAACCTTGCCCACCCGGGCTACAACCCTGAAGGTTCGATGTATCTGGGTCCCACCTTGCCCCGCTTGCTGAACCTAATGACACCTTTCCAAGGTAAAACCTTCAGGAGGACCATATCTCCTACCCAAAACTCCAGGTCCAATCGGCGTCTGTCGGCGTAGCTCTTTTGCCGACTTTGAGCAGTCTGGAGCCTGCTTCTGACCTGCTGGATCATCTCAGTAGTCTTGAGTACCACTTCGGTACTCCCCATGACTCTCTGTCCAACCTCTCCCCAATATATCAGGGCTTGCACTTCCTCCCATAAAGCATCTCGAAGGGAGGACGGTCGATGCTGGCGTAGTAGCTATTATTGTAGGAAAACTCTGCCAGGGGAAGGTAGGTATCCGACTTACCACCAAAGTGTAAGATAGATGCCCACAACATATCCTCCAAGGTTTGGATGGTCCGCTCGCTTTGATCGTCCATCTGTGGGTGAAATTTCGTGCTAAAATACAGACGGGTACCTAACTCGTCATTAAACTTCTTCTAGAATCTAGAAGTAAACCGTACATCTCGGTCCAAAATCACTGAAACTGGAACTCCATGCCGAGCTACTACCTCCCTGACGTAGATTTCTGCCAACTTCTCGGCCAAAATGCTCTCCTGAAACGGAATGAAATGGGCACTCTTGGTCAATCGATCCACGATGACCCAAAACGAATCCACTCTCTGTGCGGTCCTAGGAAGCTTCTTGATGAAATCCATAGTAATATCCTCCCATTTCCACACCGGGATACTCAATGGTTGCGTATTGCCACGGGGTCTCTGGTCCTCGGCCTTGACCTTCCTACAGGTCAAGCACCTCTCCACGTACCAGGCAACGTCCCCCTTCATGCAGAGCACCAGTAATCAGGACGAAGATCTCTATACATCTTCGTAGCCCTAGGATGGATGGGAATGCTGGATTTGTGCATCTCCTCCATCAGAACCTGGCGTACGCCAACCGCATACGGAACCCACACCCTGCGATGGAGTGTCAACAATCCGCGGCTATCATAGTCAAAGGAGGAAATCTGGCCCATGATACTCTCACTTTTCCGGTGTTCCCCCTTCATAGCCTCCTGCTGGGCCTCTCGGATCAACTCCAAAAGCGGAGTCACTATTGTCATCGTCAGGCAGATGTCTCTGATCGGGGCTGTGAAAGCCTTGTGGCTAAGTGCATCGGCCACAATATTGGCCTTTCCCCAGGTGGTAGAGGATCTCACCGTCGTAATCCTTCACCACGTCCAACCATCGTCGCTGCCTCATGTTCAAATTTGGGTATTGTCCTACCCCTTTGGTCTCTTTCAACCACTAACTGCCTAGCATATCTGGGTGCTGGCCTACCTCTTCGGTCCTTGCGGCCGGATCCGGAGACTATTTCACCACCTACCACTACCACATAACATACTAGCATATAAAACGTAAATCACATACCGCCTAGCATATCTGGGTGCTGGCCTAACCCTTCGGTACTATCCACCGGATACAAGACTATTCCCCTAATATCACTATTACATAATATCAAACCATGCTAGCACATAAAACATAACAGATAGTCGCATACCAGACGATTATCACAAAGACAATCATCTAACAAACAACTCCTACTAGTGGGCCGAAATTGTGGCCTTAGACCCACAATCTCTGGAAGTAGTTGCGACAACTTCGGCTCTAAACTTATGTAAAGTTTCTAACTTTACATTCATGCACAGATTATTTAGCTCATAAGGCTCTATAAAGTAGTTTACAAGATGTATGGGACTCCCATGGCCATAAAGTTGGCACTATTATGCCATGGAGTCCCTCACAGGCTAAGGATCTGAAGTTACAACTTCATCATACACTCAAATATCGAAAATGACTTTAATATGGCCTAAAAAGGGTAAAATACAACCTTAAACGAAGATCTAAACAATAGAAAGCAAAGGTATAAGCTTTATACCTCAAAATTAGTCCAAAATGTAGCTTGGACTCTAGATCTACTGACTTTCTCTTAAATCTCCAAGCCTTTCCTCCCTTCTTTAAGCTTCATATCACAAAGAATGGCACAAAATAACTCAACACACTCAAAAGTTGATTAAAGTTTCGTGGCTAGGGTTTGGGACAAAGGAGACTGAAGGTGAGGCCAAGTTATGGGTGTTAAGGAGATTAAATAAGGTGCCAAACCCTTAAAATTAGGGTTTCATTCTGGCAGTTCTACTCGTCGAATCTGGGCTCCCCAACTCGTCGAGTAAACTTCATCACCCACGCCCAAATCCATTAACTACTCGACGAGTTTGGGGCCTCCAACTCGTCGAGTCTCGACACAAAAATGAGTAAATTTTTAATTAAATACATACCAGGAACTGGGCGTTACAAATCTCCCCCACTTATTTTAGACTTCATCCTCGAAGTCTGTTGCGCCTGAAAATAGCTCAGGGTAGTGCTCTCTCATCTCATCCTCCGACTCCCATGTCTACTCCGAGCTCTTGCGGTCCTACCATTGCACCTTTACCAGCTCAACCCTCTTATTCCTCAGATCCTTTGCCTTATTGTCGAGAATAGCTACCGGTCTCTCGATGTAGTTCGTTTTGTCATCCATGTGAATATCATCTAAAGGCATTACTGCGGAGTCATCTACCAAAAAATTCTGTAGCTGGGAGACGTGAAATGTGTTTTGGATCTGACTAAGCTCGGCTAACAGATCCAATCGATACGCAACCTTGCCCACCCGGGCTACAACCCTGAAGGTTCGATGTATCTGGGTCCCACCTTGCCCCGCTTGCTGAACCTAATGACACCTTTCCAAGGTAAAACCTTCAGGAGGACCATATCTCCTACCCAAAACTCCAGGTCCAATCGGCGTCTGTCGGCGTAGATCTTTTGCCGACTCTGAGCAGTCTGGAGCCTGCTTCTGACCTGCTGGATTATCTCGCTAGTCTTGAGTACCACTTCGGTACTCCCCATGACTCTCTGTAGAACCTCTCCCCAATATATCAGGGCCTTGCACTTCCTCCCATAAAGCATCTCGAAGGGAGGACGGTCGATGCTGGCGTAGTAGCTATTCTTGTAAGAAAACTCTGCCAGGGGAAGGTAGGTATCCGACATACCACCAAAGTCTAAGATAGATGCCCGCAACATATCCTCCAAGTTTTGGATGGTGCGCTCGCTTTTATCGTCCATTTGTGGGTGAAACGTCGTGCTAAAATACAGACGAGTACCTAACTCGTCTTGAAACTTCTTATAGAATCTAGAAGTAAACCGTACATCTCGGTCCAAAATCACTAAAACTGGAACTCCATGCCAAGCTACTACCTCCCTGACGTAGATGTCGGCCAACTTCTCGGCCGAAATGCTCTCCTGAAACGGAATGAAATGGGCACTGTTGGTCAATCGATCCACGATGACCCAAATCGAAACCACTCCCCGTGCGGGCCTGGGAAGCTTCTTGATGAAATCCATAGTAATATCCTTCCATTTCCACACCGGGTTACTCAATGGTTGCGTATTGTTGCGGGGTCTCTGGTGCTCGGCCATGACCTTCCTGTAGGTCAAGCACCTCTCCACGTACCAGGCTACGTCCCGCTACATGCAGGGCCACCAGTAATCAGGACGAAGATCTCTATACATCTTCGTAGCCCCGGGACGGATGGGAAACCTGGATTTGTGTGTCTCCTCCATCAGAACCTGGCGTATGCCACCCGCGTACAGAACCCACACCATGCGATGGAATGTCAACAATCTGCGGCTATCATAGTCAAAGGAGGAAATCTGGCCCATGATACTCTCACTTTTCCGGTTTTCCCCCTTCATAGCCTCCTGCTGGGCCTCTCGGATCCGCTCCAAAAGCAGAGTCACTACTGTCGTCCTCAAACAAATGCCTCTGATCGGGTCTGTGAAAGTCTTGTGGCTAAGTGCATCGGCCACAATATTGGCCTTCCTCAGGTGGTAGAGAATCTCACAGTCGTAATCCTTCACCACATCCAACCATTGTCACTGCCTCATGTTCAGATTTGGATAATCCATCAGATACCTCAGGCTCTTGTGGTCCGTGTAAATGGTACAACGGTCCCTATAGAGGTAGTGACACCAAATCTTGAGGGCGAAATTTTTTTGATTAGGTGTCTAAGCCTATAACTATTTTAGTATGTACATGGCCTGATTATGAGCATGGTCCTTTTGGGTTGCCTTCACCATAGAAACTGATAGGATGAATTAAGGAGAAAGAGGATTAATTATGATTTATTAATATATTATGTGAATAATATATTAAAATAGAAATCATATTGTTTAATTAATATTAGTCTAGAATTAATTATGAATTAATTTTGTGGCTAAAAGAGATTAATTAAATAAAGGGGACTGATATTGTAATTATATGATAGTTACAAAGTTGGGCTTAGGATCCATAAAGGAAGCATGGACGAATTCAATATGAAAGTCCATATAGAAATTGTCCAACAGCCTTCTGGAAGGATCCTATGAGCTGCTTAAGGCCTAAGAAATTGGATTAGGGTTTCTTAGTTGATAATCCTAAAAGCCTGATTATAAAAGTAACCCTTTAGGCTCCAAAAACGTGGCTAAGCTTTCTCTAGAAGATCTTGGACGTTTTTGGAGCTCATCCTCCCTCTCCTAAGTCATCTTGTTGCTTATGGTGTTTGTTACTCCATTAGAGGTGCAACACTTGAGGCACTAAGCTTTCAGAATTCAAGATCAAGAAGGTTTATGATTGTTATTGCTACATAACAATCAAAGCTAAGATCTAAACCCTAAATCATATGTGATTTTCAGATTTGTATGCTAGATCCAGGGTTATTGCTTTGGTATTCAATGTTGTTGTGTTCATAGTAGAAAAACTTAGATCAAAGCAATTAGGGTTGCATTAACACCATAGGAATGATGTTATGCTCATAACCAGACAAAAACAACCTCCCCCAGCTCTAGATCATGCGTCGAGTAATTCGCCTCGTGAGGCTTCAGCCGCCTCAAGGCGTAGGCGATGACGTGCCCCCTCTTTATAATTACTGCTCCCAAACCCAATATAGACGCATCAAAGTATAATACAAATTCCTCAACGCCCTCTAGAAGGGATAAGATCGACTCCTTGCACAACCTCTGTCTCAATGTCTAGAATGCTGCCTGCTACTCAGACCCCCGATGGAAAGTCACCGACTTCTTGGTTAGTCGGGTCAATGAGACAACTATCTTGGAGAAATATTGGATGAATCTCCGATAGTATCTCACTAAACCAAGTAAACTCCGAATCTCAGATGGAGATCTCGGAACCTCCCATCTTATCACGACCTCCATCTTGGCCGGGTCGACCAGAATACCATTCTGGTTGACAAGGTGCCCCGTAAAGTGCACCTCGCGCAACCAGAAATTGTACTTGGAGAACTTGGTGTACAAGCTCTCCCTCCTCAGGGTATCCAACACCTCTCGCAAGTGCTCCTCGTGCTGCTCATGCGTCTTAGAATAAACCAAGATGTTGTCGATGAAGACTATCATAGACCTATCCAAGATCGGTCTACATATGTGGTTCATGAGGGCAAGGAACGCGACAGGAGCATTGGTGAGCCCAAACGGAATCACCACGAACTCGTAATGACCATAACGATTTCGGAAAGCAGTCTTCTGTACATCACCTTCTCTGAGCCTTATCTGGTGGTAGCCTGAACGTAAGTCAATCTTGGAAAACCAAGATGCACTCTGTAGCTGGTCAAACATATCATCAATCCTCGGGAGGGGGTAACGGTTCTACACCATTACCTTGTTCAACTCTCGGTAGTCCATACACATCCGATAGGACCCGTCCTTCTTCTTCACAAACAGGATCGGGGCTCCTCAGGGTGAACTGCTCGCTCTAATAAATCCCTTTTCTAACAGCTCCTGCAGCTGTGTAGACAACTCCTACATCTCGGGAGGAGCCAACCAATACGGTGCCTTAGCTTTCAGAGCCACACCAGGAACCAAATCAATCTGAAACTCCACCTATCTCTCCGGAGGTATCCTAGGCAAATCCTCTAGAAATACATCCAGGTACTCCCGCACAACTGGCACATCACTCACGGTCATCTTACCCGCCTCCCGAGTATCCATAACGTAGACGACATAACCGGCACAACCCTACTGAAGGTTACACCTAGCCCTCGCTGCTGAGCACAAAGTTGGTCCATGCTGCGGTCTCTTGCCCTGAATTACTAGCTCTCACCCTCTTAGGGTCTTGGCACGCACCAGCTGCTGCACACAGTTGATCACCGCCCCATTAGGGCTCAACTAATCCATGTCGAGGATGACCTTGTTCCCCCACAACAGAATAGGGACCAAATCCATGAGATATCGCTTATCGTACATCCATAGAACACAATACCTATAAACCTTTGATGCCCGAACGGACCGATCGTCTGTAATCTCGACCTCCAAAGGACGATCTATCATGCTCGTAGGCTCGTCAAACCTCTTACAAAGCGCAAGGGAATCGAAAGATCAGGTAGCCCCCGAGTCAAATAACACCAATACTAGGATACCGTTCATGTGGAACAATCCTATAACAGAGTACATGAAACATGAAACATAAGTATCCAGACTGACAATATCAAGAAATAGGGAGAAGAAACATACTCGTCACCACATCGGGTGTAGCGCGTGCCTCCTCAGTAGTCAACTAGAAGGCTCGATTCCTCACCACTGGATTTCCCTATCGGCCATCCGTGATCTGCAGGGTCGATTGAGCTGGCGCCGCCACTGGCACTGCCGGTACCAATCTCGGGCAGTTGGCGTTTTTATGGTCCTTCTGATTGCAATGGAAGGAAATCAGGTCTGATGGATGAACAATGGGGGTAGGAGTAGTACAATCGCTGCCATAGTGTCCTAACTTTCTGCATTTATAGCAGCCCGATCCCCCCACATTGCACGCTCCCTCGTGTGTCTTGCTGAATTTCCCACAGCGGCTCTGTCCATACATGCCCTTCAACCTTGAGTCAAATCCCCTGGGTTTCTTCACAGAAACCCCAGTCACCTGCCCCGTCTTTGGGTTCCTCTTCCTGAGGTGCTCTATATCAATCTCCTTCTCCCTCGTCCTCACTATCATGTCATCCATAGTCGGGCATGCCAAATAGTTGACATACTTTCGAATTTCAGCCCTCAAAATGTCGTGCTACCAAGTGTTCTTCATCTCCTCAACCCCCCGCGTACCGAGGCATCGACAAGGCCCTCTCCCTAAACTTGGCGTTAATCTCCACCACCATCTCCATAGTCTGTCTCATGTCCAAAAATTCCCTGGCTAGCTGCCGAACCTTGACAGCTGGCACAAACACAGCCCGAAACCTGGACACAAAGTCCGTCTAGGTCATATCCTCAATGGCTGGAGCTCCCAATGAGTCACTGACTGCCTCCCACCAGTCTCTAGCCCTCTCTTTGAAACATCTAGCTGCAAACCTGAACTTCGACTCCTTCGGGCAGAAGCTTGTCACCTGCGCAGACTCAATGTCTACGATCCATTGTCTCACCACAATGGGGTCCTTCACCTCGCAAAAATTTAGCGCCCCGCATCCCCTGAAATCCTTGAAGGAGAGCGTGCGCGACCCTGACTGGATGGATGCCATGTCGCTACTGAATGCCCTGAAACACTCCTCCATCAGCTTAATGATCCCTTCCTTGATCGACTGGAAAATCACCAGGGTCACCTCAAGGATGCCTCTCGTAATCTTGGATGCGATTAACTCACGCAATCCATCATCGAATGGCTTGGAACTCGCACCCAAACCTGAACCAGACCCTGAACTTGGACCTCTTATTCCAAGACGTGTCACCACCATTCTGAAACAAAACACACAATCATCAGAGTCATACATAACATCAAGAGGTCTCACATTCTGCCACTCTTGGTTCCCCGCAGCTCCCCAAGATTCAAGTATGGATCCTCTTCTTTCAGTATTACGAGTCCATACTACCTTCCACATCTATCCGTATTGTCCCCTTGGTTTTCCTTGGTTTCCCAAAGCCGCTTCCTATCCATTTATACGATTCTCAATCAAATATCATTTGATACTAATCTCATCCTAGGTTTTCCCTAGGGAAATCTCCGACATACTCTACACCATCAGCTACATAAGAAATACCTGCTACCCTTCCCTAACTAGCTCATGAATACAATTACATATTACTCAGACCAGGTAATTCTTCGAATGAGAGGTCTCTCCCTACAACGCTTAAGACCCAGAAGAGAGCTGCGCAATAGGGCTAAACCTAACCTTCTGAAATTATTTAGTACTTGTGATATGTAACTTTAACATATTCGTTTACTAGTTAGCTAAGGATAGCTAGAACTCCAATAAGCACAAAGCAAGCAACATTGGTGCATTCAGTAACTATAACCAGACATGAGCTAATCTGTGACAACCCGATATTTCGAGTCAATGTAATGTAAACCAATCAAATTTAGGTCAAAATATAACTTTCCTAAAATCTTTTTTGGATTAAGTAAAGTAGTAGGAATCGTATCAAGGTTTTCGTACATATAAAGAACCCTAAAATCCGAGTTATAACGAAGAAGTTATGACCAACCGAAGATTCTCGGCAAAACCGGCATCAGCGATTAAACGTAAAACGCGAAATTTCGATGCAATAGTTTTTAGCCTTATGTATCTAAATGAAAGTTATAGACAACCTCAAGCTATGATCGTACATAAAAAGAACGTCCAAATCTGACTTCGGATGTGAAAGTTATGAATTTTAGAAGAAATTCCTTAATCGCGTCATTTTATTTAATAAATAATAAAAATAATTTTGGAATTTGCCAACGGATTCTAAACGAAAGTTGTAGATCTTGGTCTCACCTTCGCGTGGATATAAAGAACGTCAAAAACGGAGTTCGTATGAGGGAGATATGAATTTTAGAAGTTTAATTAAAATAAATATAAATTTAATTATAAACTCCCGGTATTATCCGAAGGGGAGTCATCGGATAGGGCCGAAGTACGCCCTGCGTACCTTCGTACGCCCCGCGTACTGAGATCAAGGGCTTCGGATCGTCCACGTCGCCAATATCCGAAGAATCTGACCCGTCCGACCCGTCCGAAGCTCCGACCCGTCCGACCCGCCGTCCCATCCGACCCGCCGTCCCATCCGACCCGCTTACCCAGCAACCCGTCCCATCCGAAGCCGAGGCAGTCGAGGCTTCGGTCACGCATGACGTACGCGTACGCGCTGCGTACGAGCGTACGCCCTGCGTACGGAGGCGGTTCAGCCTTCCTATAAATAGGATGCGAGGCTTTCCGAAAAAGTTGCTCAATTCTCTCTTTTCTCTCTCGATCTTGCCTCGTTTTCCATGCCCGTTCAAACCCGAAGCTCTGGCCTTTTTACTCAAGTCCCGAGGGTCGATTTTACTCCCGAGATTCCCGAGAATCCCGAGAAAAATCCGTTTCCCGAGACGAAACTCTGCCCGGTTTTCCATCTCGCTATCTTCAAACTTTCAGGTGAGTTCATACCCCTATAATCCACACTTTTAAATGTTTTATAAATATTTTTATATGCTTTTAAGGGGGGGAATACAAGTAAAACACACGATGATTATCGTATGTTATATAAAGTTTCGTTTTATACTTTTTATCAACGGAATCGCATGTGATTTATATTTATTATAAAGAAACTTTCGTATGCAAAATGTATGACGATAACATCATATCTTTTGAAATGAAAAGTGATGTTATTTATATATAAATCAAACAATCTGCTTATACTGTATGTATATGTGTCCACCTATCATACTACAATCATACGATTATTTTGGCACGAAAAACATCAATATTTTGGGATACTTCTTGTTAATAAATCAATCATATGTGATTTATAACTAGTATACAAATAGATTCACTACAAGTTCAACAGTTTCACTAAACATATTACTTCAAATGACTTTCTTAAACGTTTTTACATGATTAAAGCTCGTTATCAAGCTGTCTTACATACTGTAAGCTTCCTTTCAAAATCGGTTACAAAGGTGTTTTCAAACAATGGTTTTACGTGTACTTAAACTGTCTTATCAAACAAAATACTTTCAATCATTTTATAAACTGACATCAAGTCACAAATCTTTATTAGACTTTTCAACGGTTTTACAAAACTTCTTTATGCTTTTATATTATAAATTGCATGCCTCTATATGTATAGTTATATAAGAAATGTTTAAAAGACTTAGAAAGGCTATCCACCCTGTTTCCTTTTCCTCGATTTGGATGTGGTCTGGTGGGATATCGGGTACTCCTCCGAAGGTCGTTTAAATATTAGTTATATATCATGTATACATATATGGTCATAAATGTTCCACCAGTTAATTTAGTTTCGATACTCCTGGGTAGCAAAGGTGTATAAACCTACTTGGACACTCATCAATTACATTTTAGTAAACTATTATAGGAATAGTTTAGAGTAAACAAAACATTATCACTACAACAAGAAATTACACCGGAGTCAGTTCATTCATGAGTCTAGACTACATGTTATATATATGAAGGAATACTCTTACATGAATACTTTTACATAGACACTATATGGTAGATTACTACTACATGTTATATGAAGGAATACTCTTACATGAACACTTATACATGAATACTTTTACATAGACATTATATGGCAATTTAATATTACATGTTATATGTCTAGATACGGTTATATTGTTCGCCTTTCTATCTTTACCTTGTGATTCAATCACATCATCGACGAGGTAGACTGGGACTTTATCTCCTAGTACCACCTCATACTTTAAGGGACTAACCATTCCGACAACCACTGCTAGCTACAGAGGTAAATGAACAATCTACGGATGTTCTAGGTTGATACCATCGTGGGTATACATAAGGGACTAACTATTCCTAAACCCGGCTGTTAGCAACAGAGGTAAATGAGCAGTCTACGGATGTTCTAGGTTGATACCATTTCAGGTATACTTAAGAGACTACTAATAAGAGTTAAACAAGGAAAAACCATCACATTTTCAAGAGATGCGTACTTTCAAAACAGTCAGGTCTAGGTAAAAGACTACTTTCAAAACATTCGAGTCTTGGTAGAAGACTACTTTTATACTAGTAGGAAATATGGGATTTTCTAGAGCTTTTCATACTTATACTAAATGTTTCATCATTCATTTACCAGTTTTTCATATCAACTAATTAAAGCAATGACATTAAATACTTATGAACTCACCAGCTTAAATGCTGATCTACTCTTTCAAAATAACTTGTATTCTCAGGTTACAAATAGACAGGTGTCGATACAAGATTCAGAGAAGACGGAGCAGTCAAGACTCGTCTTTTATTTTGATAAGTCATCATCATGTCTTGTACTATGAAAGAAAACACTTGTAACTAAAATTATACTATTAATGCAATGGATGATGTTGTTGCTTGTTTACTACTTTACATTTGTTGTGATGCATACATGACGTCCTCCGCCCCAGAACGTTTCCGTTGTTCGTGGTTTTGGGGTGTGACAGATTGGTATCAGAGCATTATTTATAGTGAATTGAGTATATCAACCCATAAAAGATATACTAACTATAAATACAATGGGATTAAAATTACTCTGATTTAGAGTATATACTTTAAATAATAAGATATTTAAGTAAGTATACGTGCTGCATTCATACTAAAATCAGTGTCACTAGGACAGTACAAAAGAATTACGATTGTTGGGCAACACAAGTGGGCTTAGAGACATATGGTCGAAACTGGGAAGATATAGCCTGATCGCCTATATTATCCGAGGGTTGACTAGCATGTGCCTAAGTTTAAGTGTGTAGTCGCAACAATGCTAAAATCTTACCAACCCTACCACAATGAGAACAATAGAACATAACATAAAAATTAAAATACTATAGGAGTATTTGGTGTTACTATAAGTACTTTATACTTGAGAATTAAAAAAGGGATCCTCATTACTAAGTTGATAGTTGCTAAGTGGATACACTAAGGCTACATGTAATTAGGATGTTATAGACTTAGAATCAGTGGTAATTTTGCCTTACCCCTATTCTGTGTGAATTTGGAAATAAGGTCACTTATTCGAAGGTCTATCCTGTTTAGATTACACATAGCTGGTATGCACTTCACAAATAGTGATGTAACTAATGAGGGTTTTCTAAATAATTATCTAGATAGTTCGTCTAATAATTATCCACTTACCCTAAATTCTCGCATAGAAATCATAGTTGGACTCCATCCCCTTGACAACCAATATCTTCTGAACGAAGTCATAGCTGGTTGGTTTGGAGAAGAACCATAGAATGATCATCCTATCCCTTTGGATGATCACCATGATAAAAACCTTTCCGCCAATGCTAATTCCAAACCAGAGGTTGAGAACCTACCCCGAGCAATTCCCTTTCTAATTCCTAACCCTCGTCTTGCTTTTCAAGACCCGACGCCTGAGTCGGTGGAATGCTTAGAAACATGGAGCCAAGAACAAGATCAGCCCATGCCAATTATTGGCGACCGAAACTTTTACGACCTGAGCAATGGGGGCTCAGCATGTAGAATCTTGCCAATCTTGGTCCGCGGAGTGGCCTGAAATGAGATTCAAGGCAGGACAGCCCAACATCAGATTGCCGAAGTTGTCACCTATGCTAGAATGCATACCCTCCACACCACTCATCTAGAAGATGCTCACAAGAGATCAGAAAGAAACCATGAGAACCTGCTGAAAACACTAGCTGAAAACCCGAGCCAAAGTCTTAGAGCTCCAAGTGCGCCAGAGGGTGTACTAGAGACACCTACTTGACATGGAACGTCAATTGGTCGAACTAAGAATTCACCAGAGGAATGACCGTCGCCAGTAGTAGACGCTTTACTTTATTTCCCTTATAAAAGAGAAATCGTATTTTCTGTCTATGCCTGGTGTGGCATTTTCTATGAAATTATCTGGTACCGTAAGTACTTTAGTTAGGTCTTTATGCTGTCAGGAACTATCTCCTGTGGATATGATGTAAGACCTTTACGAGGTCATTTTCCTGAACCTTTACGCCGTAAATATCCAAGATATTGACAGCCGGCTAACTTTTGTGTCATTTCCTTCATTCAAGTACTCTTATCATACTCTCATTGGAGTCTATCTGAAACCTGCTTTAGTTAAGTCATTGGACCATAGCAAGTTAGATACGGAGACATTTCCAAGTCTCTTTCAGTGGTTGGATTTTGTTATTCACCAACCCACGATACCTCAGTTCGAACGACAAACGTCTTGTGACCATTCTACGAACATACTTCCATTCCGTACCAGGACTGCATCATAGGGATGTAGGTCAAAATTTAGAGATCGTATTCTTACTCTTTTTATGAACAATCTAAGTACATCAGGGTCAACCAGAATCGCTCACAAATTCATTTTTTCTTTTCGTATAACAGAATCATGTCGCCGAACAAAAACGATCAACCCATCTACCAAACACCAACTCTTCAGATCGATGCAGCTACCTTTCAAGTTGCAGTCTCGGCTGCCGTGTCAGCTGTTCTGACCCTCCTTAACGCTAACAACGCGAATGTTAGCGGGATCGTTAGCAATAATTCCAATCCAAGTAACAGTCAAGTACCTCAACGAGAAACAAACTACCACGACACCCCGAATCCAAAGCCCAAGAATAACAAATGAAAGTTCTGGGCTAAGACTAAAGGCAAATCACCCCAAGGGGCGAGCAAAAGACAACAACATGTGGCAACCTTCGCAGCCACGACTTCTGTACCTCATACTACCATCCTTAACCCGGCCAGACAGTATGCTGGCAATCTCCCAAAGTGTAACTAATGCAACTATCACCATCATGGATTTTGTCGGAAAATGCAGTGCTTAAACTGCAATAAAAAGGGACACACTGTCCGTTACTGCAAGAGTCGGACCCAACACATTACTTCAACCACCAATGTCGAAATCTCTCGAATATGCCATCTATGTGGCGTAATGGGACACTTCAAGAGGGACTGTCCAACAGAGGAGAATGATGGTGAATCCGGAGGAGTTTGACCTCATAATGGAAAGAAACAACGAAGGACCCTACTATAGTATAGGTTCACTTCCAACCGTCAGTAATATGTATGTTTTTATAAACCATCTAGAACTAGTGCAACTAGAGTCTTACCTTTTGCGAGATCCTGTCTGTATAGGAATTCTCGTCCTGCGTATACTTGTCTTTTGTAGTATATCATATTCGCAGCAATAGTGTTGTGGTAAGTCTAAAGTACCGAAACTCTGTTGATGGTTGCACGGTTGTTTTGTCTGTAAACATCTTTTGTTCAAATCTAATGTCTTTAAGTTTCCTTATGATTACGACATTGTCATACTACTTGATTCAATTCTATCCACACAAAAGCATCTTCATACGTACATCTATTCCTCCAAAATCGTATTTCTAGCAAAACCGTTATTCCGGAACAACGAAGTACTCGTTCATAGAGCACCTCATGTTTCTCATCCTCTCCAGAGAGAAACTTAGCAAACCGCCCGAAGTACCACTCGTTCAATACGTCAAGTTCAATCCAAAGACCCACAGTTTCAAGCTTATTTATATAGGACTCGTATAACCGAGATTACGATTGGTGAGCCTGGTATAGGTTCTAATATGAACTTCAGGACGGAGAAACTGCCTAAGTATACGAGTAATCACATCGTCATGTGAATAAACTTAGAACCCAGTACAACTCCCGAAAACAGATCGCCCTATAGTTTAAACACCCACGGAGATACAAGAACAACACGAGCAACTTGACGAACCACACAGAAATAGAATTAGAAGACTAGGTTTCTCACCCTAGAGAACCCCGGTCAGATTCTTCCAGAGGTCGATGGATCGCATCGTAGGTGCCTCGGTTATCGAGGAATCCGTCAAGATTTTCATAGAAATCGTTATCTCTGCCTCACATAGACAAAATGGTTGAGCAAACGTAAGGAAAGAATCTACTTCCAGGAATGGACCTGGAATCCGAATATCACCAGTTCGAGTGTTAGGGGAGGATGTCCGGAAGACTATCTCCTGAAACCGATACGGACACTTCGAGTTCGTAGTGATACCTTTCGGATAGGACCAATACGCCCATGGTTTTCATGAGTTAAATGAAGGGTTACGTCTTTCTTACTTGGATCAATTCGTCATTTTTCCCCATGAGATGATTTACTTATCTACCCTCGTAGTAAGAAGAAAGCCCATGGTAACAATCCTACAGTGGAACTTTTAGCAAAGTTCTCTAGGCACGAGTTTTGAAATTGAAGAGTCAAATTTCTAGGACACACTGATAGTAATGTGTGAAATTTTGAGTACTCTTTCAATTTGACAAAACCGTTGAGCATTATCGACACCAGAGACGCCGATAGTTTTTCACCAGATTCTAGGTCTTACCGACCCACCGCATTAGTTCATTCAGAACTCCTCGCAAGCTACAGAAACTAGTACGACTTCGACCCAGCAAGGGTGGCCTTTGACTGAGGAGTTACGTAAGAAAAGGAACCTCTGAGATTCCAAGTGAGTGACCAAGTTCTTTAGGATAACTCACTCTGGGAATGGCTTAATATGCTTCGTAAAGCGTGGAATCTAAATCCAAGTTAGACAGGACCTTCGGGATTCTTATCGGAATCGGTCCTGTGCCTCACACAAACAAGACCTACTCCGCGAACTCAGTAACGTACTTTCCACTCTTCGCATCTCGATCGTGGAACCATACCTTTCCATTAGGACTATTGCAAGTCCACTCTTCGAGATCCTCAACTTCGTATTAGAACCGTAGTGACCCTCGACTGAGAGATCAAGAGGACGAAGAAACGCCATCGCCAGTTAGTGAAGGTTCGTTGGAATGACAACCGAGAACCCGTTATCAATTAGATGCACTAGAACCAATCGATTAGGAAGTTTCCTCCTCACGACTCGATCATTCGTGCATACTTCCTTCCTTAAATTCTAATCTCGGGACGAAATTCCTTCTAACGGGGGGATGATGTGACAACCCGATATTTCGAGTCAATGTAATGTAAACCAATCAAATTTAGGTCAAAATATAACTTTCCTAAAATCTTGTTTGGATTAAGTAAAGTAGTAGGAATCATATCAAGGTTTTCGTACATATAAAGAACCCTAAAATCCGAGTTTTAACGAAGAAGTTATGACCAACCGAAGATTCTCGGCAAAACCGGCATCAGCGATTAAACGTAAAACGCGAAATTTCGATGCAATAGTTTTTAGCCTTATGTATCTAAATGAAAGTTATAGACAACCTCAAGCTATGATCGTACATAAAAAGAACGTCCAAATCTGACTTCGGATGTGAAAGTTATGAATTTTAGAAGAAATTCCTTAATCGCGTCATTTTATTTAATAAATAATAAAAATAATTTTGGAATTTGCCAACGGATTCTAAACGAAAGTTGTTGATCTTGGTCTCACCTTCGCGTGGATATAAAGAACGTCAAAAACGGAGTTCGTATGAGGGAGATATGAATTTTAGAAGTTTAATTAAAATAAATATAAATTTAATTATAAACTCCCGGTATTATCCGAAGGGGAGTCATCGGATAGGGCCGAAGTACGCCCTGCGTACCTTCGTACGCCCCGCGTACTGAGATCAAGGGCTTCGGATCGTCCACGTCGCCAATATCCGAACAATCTGACCCGTCCGACCCGTCCGAAGCTCCGACCCGTCCGACCCGCCGTCCCATCCGACCCGCCGTCCCATCCGACCCGCGTACCCAGCAACCCGTCCCATCCGTAGCCGAGGCAGTCGAGGCTTCGGTCACGCATGACGTACGCGTATGCGCTGCGTACGAGCGTACGCCCCGCGTACGGAGGCGGTTCAGCCTTCCTATAAATAGGATGCGAGGCTTTTCGAAAAAGTTGCTCAATTCTCTCTTTTCTCTCTCGATCTTGCCTCGTTTTCCGTGCCCGTTCAAACCTGAAGCTCTGGCCTTTTTACTCAAGTCCCGAGGGTCGATTTTACTCCCGAGATTCCCGAGAATCCCGAGAAAAATCCGTTTCCCGAGACGAAACTCTGCCCGGTTTTCCATCTCGCTATCTTCAAACTTTCAGGTGAGTTCATACCCCTATAATCCACACTTTTAAATGTTTTATAAATATTTTTATATGCTTTTAAGGGGGGAATACAAGTAAAACACACGATGATTATCGTATGTTATATAAAGTTTCGTTTTATACTTTTTATCAACGGAATCGCATGTGATTTATATTTATTATAAATAAACTTTCGTATGCAAAATGTATCACGATAACATCATATCTTTTGAAATGAAAAGTGATGTTATTTATATATAAATCAAACAATCTGCTTATACTGTATGTATATGTGTCCACCTATCATACTACAATCATACCATTATTTTGGCACGAAAAACATCAATATTTTGGGATACTTCTTGTTAATAAATCAATCATATGTGATTTATAACTAGTATACAAATAGATTCACTACAAGTTCAACAGTTTCACTAAACATATTACTTCAAATGACTTTCTTAAACGTTTTTACATGATTAAAGCTCGTTATCAAACTGTCTTACATACTGTAAGCTTCCTTTCAAAATCGGTTACAAAGGTGTTTTCAAACAATGGTTTTACGTGTACTTAAACTGTCTTATCAAACAAAATACTTTCAATCATTTTATAAACTGACATCAAGTCACAAATCTTTATTAGACTTTTCAACGGTTTACAAAACTTCTTTATGCTTTTATATTATAAATTGCATGCCTCTATATGTATAGTTATATAAGAAATGTTTAAAAGACTTAGAAAGGCTATCCACCCTGTTTCCTTTTCCTCGATTTGGATGTGGTCTGGTGGGATATCGGGTACTCCTCCGAAGGTCGTTTAAATATTAGTTATATATCATGTATACATATATGGTCATAAATGTTCCACCAGTTAATTTAGTTTCGATACTCCTGGGTAGCAAAGGTGTATAAACCTACTTGGACACTCATCAATTACATTTTAGTAAACTATTATAGGAATAGTTTAGAGTAAACAAAACATTATCACTACTACAAGAAATTACACCGGAGTCAGTTCATTCATGAGTCTAGACTACATGTTATATATATGAAGGAATACTCTTACATGAATACTTTTACATAGACACTATATGGTAGATTACTACTACATGTTATATGAAGGAATACTCTTACATGAACACTTATACATGAATACTTTTACATAGACACTATATGGCAGATTACCACTACATGTTATATGAAGGAATACTCTTACATGAACACTTATACATGAATACTTTTACATAGACATTATATGGCAATTAAATATTACATGTTATATGTCTAGATACGGTTATATTGTTCGCCTTTCTATCTTTACCTTGTGATTCAATCACATCATCGACGAGGTAGACTGGGACTTTATCTCCTAGTACCACATCATACTTTGAGGGACTAACCATTCCGACAACCACTGCTAGCTACATAGGTAAATGAACAATCTACGGATGTTCTAGGTTGATACCATCGTGGGTATACATAAGGGACTTACTATTCCTAAACCCGGCTGTTAGCAACAGAGGTAAATGAGCAGTCTACGGATGTTCTAGGTTGATACCATTTCAGGTATACTTAAGAGACTACTAATAAGAGTTAAACAAGGAAAAACCATCACATTTTCAAGAGATGCGTACTTTCAAAACAGTCAGGTCTAGGTAAAAGACTACTTTCAAAACATTCGAGTCTTGGTAGAAGACTACTTTTATACTAGTAGGAAATATGGGATTTTCTAGAGCTTTTCATACTTATACTAAATGTTTCATCATTCATTTACCAGTTTTTCATATCAACTAATTAAAGCAATGACATTAAATACTTATGAACTCACCAGCTTAAATGCTGATCTACTCTTTCAAAATAACTTGTATTCTCAGGTTACAAATAGACAGGTGTCGATACAAGATTCAGAGAAGACGGAGCGGTCAAGACTCGTCTTTTATTTTGATAAGTCATCATCATGTCTTGTACTATGAAAGAAAACACTTGTAACTAAAATTATACTATTAATGCAATGGATGATGTTGTTGCTTGTTTACTACTTTACATTTGTTGTGATGCATACATGACGTCCTCCGCCCCAGAACGTTTCCGCCGTTCGTGGTTTTGGGGTGTGACATAATCAGGCTATCATACCACTGAATAATTAGTCCTAGCATACAATTCAATAAGCTCATACAACTGACATATAAGGCATCCTTCCTAGATCCTTAGCCCTAATCCAACATGCAGTTCTCATACACATATAGCAGGCATACAAGGCATCCTTCCTAGATCCCTAGCCCTATCTAGCATGCAGTTCTGATAATCATATCATATAACATAACATAACATAACATAACATAACATAACATAACATAACATAACATAACATAACATAACATAACATAACATAACATAACATAACATAACATAACATAACATAACATAACATAACATAACATAACATAACATAACATAACATGTATGGGTATCTTGGGGAAAACTTACTTGAGCTCGGTCGATTGCACGCATCACACACCTTGTTCTTTCTCGAAAACCCATTTATTTTAAAGTTTTAGAAAATTATTTTCTTGTGAAAACTGTTCAAATCTTTGATTTGAGTTCAGACACCCCCGAAGGTGTATCTGAATCCCTCAAACCAGGGCCCTGATACCAACCTGTAACATCCCAAAAATCACGACCAAAAATTTCATTTTTAATTTATTAATTATAAAACCAATTGTCTGAAATCAACCATAGTAATAACTCATGATGAAACCAAGTATCCATAATCAAAACATGTCATGATAAAACAATGTCAGAGTATAAATCTCGAGGAACATAAGTACGAAAATCTTCGTGTGACGCGCTGCAGTCATGCCGACTCCTTTCCCTTCGAAGAGGAAGTACCTGAAACCAAAACTAAAAACCATAAGCAGGAAGCTTAGTGAGTTCCTCCATCATACCATATACCATACAATAACATACTGCCACGCATATCTGGGTGATGGCCTACCCCTTCGGTCTCTTTTAACCGGTAACCACCGAGCATATCTAGGTACCGATCTACCCCTTCGGTATCTTTCAACCGGTAACTGCCTAACGTACCCGGGTATTGTCTTACCCCTTTGTTCTCTTCCAACCGGTAACTTCCTAGCATATCTAGGTGCTGGCCTACCTCTTCGGTCCTTTCGGCTGGGTCCATGGACTATTTCACCCCTACCACTACCACATAAAGTACTAGCATATAAAACATAAATCACATACTGCCTAGCGTATCTGGATGCTGGCCTACCCCTTCGGTCCTATTGACTGGATACGGGACTATTCCCCTACTATCACTATCACATAATATCAGACCATGCTAGCACATAAAACATAACAGATAGTGGCATACCCGACAATTATCACAAAGACAATCATCTAGCAAACAACTCCTACTAGTGGGACGGCAATATAGCCTTAGACCCACTTCTACTAGAAGGTAACTCACCTCTATATCTGGAAGTAGTGGCGAAAACTCTAGCTATGAACTTGATCCCAGTTAAAAATCCTACACATAAACATTCCTTCAATTATCCTTTCCAGATTCATGACCCTTGAAGGTCAACATTGGTCAAAGTCCAAGTCAACGTAACTCTCTAGTCAAAGTCAACATTCTGGGTTGACTCAACTCACTAAGTTGGTTCATCAACTCATCGAGTTTCATATATCAGAAAACTCTAAAATTGCAATCCAACTCGACGAGTTCTTTAGCGAATCGTTGAGTTCCTCCTATCAACAACATCAGGACTTTTCCATTCAGCTCGTCGAGTCCTTCTTTGAATTCGTCGAGTCCTTCCTTTACAGAATCGTGACATTTTGCTCACAACTTGCCGAGTCACTCTTTGAAATTGTTGA